>NC_090320.1:218738694-218856831 GCF_040869045.1 Eurosta solidaginis
CGATGGTATTTACATTGATTCTAGCAAAGCATTTGACAAAGTTTCCCAGTCCTTGCTTATCCACAAGCTTGATCGGCTTGCTTCCAACCTGGTCTCTCCCAGTAGATATCTTCATATCTCTGCGGTAGAATGCAACAAGTAATTTTTAAAAATACTCTTTCAGATGTCATAAATGTTCCCTCTGGCGTCCCACAGGCCAGACATCTCGGTCCAATTCTGTTCTTATTAATGATATCTGTACCATAATAAAATATTCCAAGTTTTAATGTATGTTGATGATGTAAAACTTTTTATGTCCTATGCGTCTATTGAAGAACGTCCCTTGCTTCAAGCTGATTTAAACTGATTAGTTGCTTGGTGCAACGCGAATTCAATGCCGCTGAATATCAATAAATGTAAGTTCATCTGCCTCTCTCGGAGATTTTTGCCAGCAGCCTCTTACGTAATTGATAATTTTTGTGTTGTGTCAGTAAATTATTTTGTTGACTTGGGAGTCACGATGGATGCTAAACTTAGTTTCAACTATCATTCGTGAAGAGATGGTCTAAAGAATTTAGGGCTTCATTCTCTATTACGAAATGAATGTTCGTTTCGCCTCAGAGACGAATCGCTAGTGAATTTGTACTATGCTAAACAATGGAAACGTATCAATTGACAATTGATTTCGCCTTTTATGTTTGACGAAAAGTAGGAAACGTAAAGGCCGAACGAAAATAATATAGAATACCATTGTTATCCGAAATCTTTAAGAGACGAATCGTTCGTCTGAGCTATCGTTCGGAATACAGAATGAGGCCCTTAATGACCCTTATGTAACGAAAGCCCTTTTTACCACATTAGTTAGACCGATACTAGAATAGGGATCAATAGTCTGGAATCAGCGATATCAAATTCATGCAGATAGGCTTGAGTCAATACAGAAGCAATTTTTACTTTTTTCTTTAAGGAATTTTCATTGGGACTCTGCATATAATCTTCCACCTTATACTAGTCGGTTAAAGCTTATCAATTTTCCAAATCTCGCTAGTCGTAGAGCAATGCAAGGCGTATTATTTATAGCTAAACTACTGAACTATTTGAGATAATACTGCCGAGGTAAGTATTATCTCAAATAGAAGCGGTGCGGACGAGGACGTTGCATCCCGCATAAATAAAGCAAGAGCGGCTTTCGGCCAACTGACAGAAGTATGGAGGTCCAGTCATATATCATTGAAAACTAAGCTGCGGCTATTTAATTCAAATGTTAAATCAGTGCTCTTTTATGCTTGTGAGACGTGGAAAAGTTCAAGCTTAATTGAGAACCGCCTGCAAGTTTTTATTAATAAATGCCTACGCCGAATCTTGAAAATTCGATGGCCCGAAACAATAACAATCGACGAATTGTGGCGAAGGACAAGCCAAACAAAAGCAGCCACAGAAATTGCAAAACGCAAGTGGTCGGGGATTGGACACTCGATTAGGAGGCCTCCAGACAATATAGCAAGGTAAGCACTGCGGTGAAATCTGCAGGGAAGCAGAAGACCGGGGGCGCCAGCGAAAACCTGGCGTAGAACTGTCGATAAAGAATTGGAAGATGCAGGTTACACGTGGAATGATGTCACGAGGACAGCACCAAATAGAATACGATTCAAATCGGTTGTCGAGGCGCTATGCTCCATTAGGAGTTAAGGAAGGAAAGAAGAGAAGCAGACACTACTGAACGGACCAATTTCTAGGCCCTTTCTTTTGAACGAAGTAAACTTCAATGTTCCATCACGAGCGTCAAGACATTACAAACCTTTCCTTTTGAAGCACTGCAGAACTAATTTCCAATTAAAAGAATCTTTTCGGTGTTTGTGTCATGATTTTAACTCTCATTCGAATTCATTTGATATAACGGATTCACTTTTTGCTATAAGGAAAACTGTCCTATCCTATCTTAACTCGTAATAAAATAAAATTAAAAATAAAATCTTTATATGCTAAAAGCTTTAACTTATTTAACAATTTATTATATGTATAATTTTCAACTGTTATATGTATAATACTCAGCTGATGAATTTTATTCTGTAGCTGAGCAGTTTTAGGTTTCAACGCTTAACAAACCTCCACCTACCAACAACTCGGTAAAAACAAAATCCGTGCGTAATGCGGATGCGCCCATCGTGTCGGTTGGGCGGGCTTTGTAGGGTATTGATCCATTGGGCTTATTATTATTATTATACTTCTACCGGACTGTATGTATTATATGTTCCAAATATGGACCAAATCGGACCACAAATACGATTTTTTTGATATCCCGATCCTTGCGCCCCCTAACGGATATTTTTCTCATAGGCCGCTTTCTATTCTTGTATGTATTATGTATTCCAAATATGAGCCAAATCGGACCACAAATACGATTTTTTTGAATATCTCGATCCTTGCGCCACCTAGCTGCAATCCTTCTCATAGGTTGCTTTCTATGTATTAAAAAAAAAATAATAATAAATGTAAGGCGCGATAACCTCCGAAGAGATCTAAGGCCGAGCTTCTCTTCCATTTTGCGTCGTGCTCCTCTTGCTTTTCCCTACAAATTGGCCGGACGGGACCTACATGCTTTATGCGGACTCCGAACGGCATCTGCAAGGCAGATGAGTTTTCACTGAGAGCTTTTCATGGCAGAAATACACCCGGAGCGCTTGCCAAACACTGCGGAGGGGCGACCACGCTTAGACAAATTTTCTTCTAATTGAAAAACCTTATTTCTAAAATTTTGATGTTGCCTTGCCCGGGGTGTGAACCCAGGGCATACGGTGTGGTAGACGGACCACGCTACCATCACACCACGGTCGGACCACAATTACTATTTTTTGAATTATTTCGATCCATGCGCCACCTATCGGGATTTTTTCTTATTATTGCATTGTCATCGGATTCTGAACTATATTCCAAGTTTCAAGCTTGTAGCTTATCGGTAAGTTAATTAAATTTCAATTACAGAACTCTGTTCGCCCTGCCGTTCAAGTCAAGCTTAATAAAACCGTTTAAAAATGAAAAGATTTTGAATTTCTCATATACAATTATAAAACTGTATAAATGTAATTCAAGTATCGTCGGTGTAACACAAGTGCAATACAAAAAACGTTTTGAAAAATTAATACCTCTATAACAGGATGCTAAATTAAAGAGTAAGGAAGCCTAAATTTGAGTGAAACCAAAAATTTTATACCCAGCTGCCCTCATATATCGTGGTACACTTACACATATTAAGCAAAGTTAACCATACCATTGAGTACTATAATTTCCTGCATATTTAAAAAATATACCGCATAAACCGCTGTAGTAGTAATTGGGCAATAAATAGCTGCAATATTGCATTTTTCCTGTAAAGTTTTATGTACGAAACTTTTTCGTCACATTCATATATCCAGGAGCAACTCCAAACCACGTTTGACAATAAAACTATCACGAATTTCAGATCTTTAAAACAGTTTCAGCGGTTAAAAAGTGCTACGGCGGTTACGCCGATTGTGATGTTAACCGCTCTACGACAGATGTAACTAACTACATAAATACACTTTGCTGTACATGCTTGAATGTTTAATGTATGTTTTATTCATGTCTCACCTACGCTACAGTTATAGACATATGTATTGGTGTATTGGTATACGACGTGAGCTCATGTACATATTTGCATATTTTCAATATTTCGCCAATGGTATTGCCAAAATGCGTGCAGTAACGTGGAAGTCAGATCGGTTATGTTGCGGCATTTCAGATTGCATCACAATCACAATTGCACGTACAAAAATATATGTATGTGTATGGGTGACATCTCATGCGCGTTTCATACATTGTGTCGTGAAGATTCCTGATACGAGGCATTATAACAATCAGAAAAAAAATACTAGTTTACTACGAGAATTTCTTCAATAAAAAAAGTACGAGTGTGAAAAAGTGCTGTTCTGAAGTATTCAACGGTTCGAAAAATATTGAACCGACTTGTATAGAGCTTACGATCATCGCTTAGGTGAGGTATTTTGTTCCATTGATTTCAAAGAATTTCTCTGATGTTACTAAGCCAGTGCCATATATTAGCCGTGTTTTTTAACACGCGTATATCCGTTTACGCTTAAACTTTATATTGACTGCTAAGGGACAAACTATAAATACACCTTTGAAATTGCTGCGCATAAATTTTGTCCTACTAAATTTCAATACGCATTATACTCAGATGTAACTGAAATATGTGTCTTTGTTTCACCCTCTACACTAATTCTATGTATTCTATGTGTGTCCACAACTGATTCAGCTATATGTTATACCCTATGGCCATCAGAGCGTTGCGTCTCCGCTTTTCGGTACACCCTGTTGCTGTAGCTAGTTGTTTAACCACAGCCGCTAGATGGGTCTCCTAAGCATTATCTAAGCGAAGATAGGCGTTTTTTAACACGCGCAAACGAAACGTATAAGCGCGTGTTAAAAAACACGGCTATTGTATATTGAATTAGTGCTTTCGTTTCCATAAACTTTCAGAGTGGCGTGCCATATTTTGCATACTTCAAGATGTTTCTGTTATCGTTTCATCCATATGCGGTTGTTTTTCTTTGTGGTTTCTACTAAGTTCTTGGTCCAATATCACTCTTCTAGCTTACTCGGAGTTTTTTCTGCAAAATTAATGTCAATTAGTCACAGTGGCCGTTTTCTTTGCTCGACCATTTGTCGGCTCTGTTTCCATGGCGAGCATCTTAAGATGTCTTGTTTGCATTGCCGACTTTTTCACTCTGTAAAGGTTTTTTTTTAGGTAGTAAAATAGTCAGATAGTTTTCACTGCCCGTCTGCCTCGTTGTTCACTTTTGCCGTGGCCTTATCACACGCCTTAGCCTTTTTTCTCCTCTCTTTTCTAAGGACTTGCAATGATCTGTCTACTTTTTTGATGACCATAATCTTCTGGTATTTATTGAAAATTAGTTGATGGGGACTGCTTGAGCATTTGTACAGCTGACGCAGGTGATATTCTCACAACTGCTGTTCGCTGGAAAGAAGTTAGGAGCTAACAGAGGTTCCTCATACCTTCCCAATTGCATGCCAAATTCGCACCAAGTAGATTAGTCTGGAGTTAAATCTTACGTCTTAATAGTTTACTAGCTTCTTTGCGGTAATATTTCCATCTTATAGCAGTAATTTAATATGATATTGAATAGGTCTAAACGTAGAGTTGACTCCCGTGCTGCCCCCTAAGTGACTTTCATGATCTGCGGTCATATCATGTGAACACAGAGCTCTGCCCCTTTTAGTAGGTGCGACTATTCACAAATTGTCATTAAAGTCTAACGGAAGTCTAAGGAAACTGACAGTTATGAAATTCAAAAAAATATATCTAACTCGTTTTGTTTTCATCTTTGTTTCAGAAATACGTTGGTAAATTATTTAAATTCATTTTAGATAGCCCTATAGAATTCCTCCTAGCAGAGACCGTTGGTAAGGCAAGTCAGTGAACAGCATCAATACCATGCTGGACGTGCTAATTCTAGGCCGATTTACTTCTGGTCAAAATCCCAAAGTGCCATCTTGCAAAGCAATCTCATCTTCCGACCTATGCTTACGTGCAAGAAATATAGGACAGACTAGCGATTGCAATTGGAAAATAAGACTAGTTTTGTGCTGATATATAAGGAGTTTGTTCGACTACAGGGTTATCACACACATTTACACGTTTACCTTGCGGCATGTACACATGTGTATTTATTTGCCATAGATACTTGTCGCGAATACCGCAATGGCTCGAAAAATGTCGGAAATATCTCAATTTGCTGGCGATACGTGAAGTGATTTTCAATATCTGCGCAAATTTGCATTCAATTTGATAAAATATTTTAACAGATTTTTACCTTTTTTGTTATCAATTCTTTTATAATACGGCGCTCATTGTTGTCTTTTATTTTTATACTTATTATGCTTATTGTCATCTACCTTTCTTGCCAAAACAGACTTCGTTTTGTGCATGATAATGAACTGAGATATTTTTAGGTAGACTTTTTCGTAAACCAAGCTACAAAGTGTGAGGAAAATATCTTTGAATTTAAGTGATACCAATCCTTGCATAGCTTTCCTATTGTTATAAAATTCCAAAAAAAAAAGGTTGTTCAAAAAGTACAAAAAAAAAAAAAATTTCAAAAACTGAAGAGTTTTCACATCCTAGTTATAACAAATTTATTCTGCAAGGCAGATGAGTTTTCACTGAGAGCTTTTCATGGCAGAAATACACTCGGAGTGCATACCAAACCTGCCGAAGGGTGACCCCGCTTAGACAATTTTTCTTCTAATTGAAAAACCTTGTTTCTAAAATTTTGATGTTGCTTTGCCTGGGGCAAGAAACCAAGATATTCGGTGTGCTAAGCAGAGCACGCTAAATGCCTATAACTAAAACTTCGTCAGCAGCTGCAGGAAGAAACGATTGAGTACGTAAAGTATCCAGTTGTTATGGGCGGCACAATTGACAAATCTGGAGGCATCGGTTAAGCTAGGTCCAAGAAAATTTATATTATTTGCTAACAGGACGGAGTTATTCCATAACAAATGTAAGTCCTTTCAACTGATTGGGATTGGTAGTCAAACAAATTCTGTATTATCGCTCTATGTGAGTACTTTATTGACCGACCAGTTCAACCTAAAACTTAGCCTACCTTTTCGTATAGACTTTTCAAAAAGAAGCCTCCGAAAGATCCTAGTCATATTCTAGGTACATCCATGTTTGAACATAGAAACTGCTCAACACTCACTTGTGTTTTGATCTTTATAGCTTGTGTGTCTTTATTCTGAAAGCCCATATTTTCGGCACGAGTGCCCTTAGCCCGGTGATTTGTATTATCTCGACACTAATAGTAACCTATAAAAACCGATTTTATGGATCATGTTTAATGAAATTAAAAGTTCAAATAATTTTACATACTAGCCGTGTTTTTTAACACGCGTATATCCGTTTACGCTTAAACTTGATATGGACTGCTAAGCGACAAACTTTAAATACACTTCTGAAATTGCTGCGCATAAATTTTGTCCTACTAAATTTCAATACGCATTATACTCAGATGTAACTGAAATATGTGTCTTTGTTTCACCCTCTACACTAATTCTATATATTCTATGTTTGTCCACAATTCATCGCAACTGATTCAGCTATATGTTATACCCTGCAAAAATTGTTGTATTACTTGTTCCATTTTCTTCACGTTGGAGTACTCTAACAATACTCCTTTGCAATGCGTTTGCGGACCACCATCAGCCGATCATTGCTCGTTTTTTTAACGACAGTGATCACGACACGATGACGATCGAACAGAGTTGCCAAAACTAAAATATTGCATACAAATAACTGATAATAAAATTTTACTATGACAACTCTGATAAAATGCAACCGCGCACTGGTTTTATGTATACATACTAAAGTATGTATAGAGAAATAATAGTTTCTTTATTCACGCAAAGCTAAATAACATAAGAATATTCGTAGTATAAAATATAAAAGTTTTATTGCCCCTCTTCATTTACTTTCATTTTAAATTAAATTCACTTCGATAATTCTTTCCGACACAATTCCTCTTTAGTACTTTGGCATATGATCCTCTGTGGGTGCTCCATGGAGTACTACAGTGAAAGTACTTTGGAAAGTACTCTCATGTATGTACTCTACGGAATACTCACAAACAAAGCGAGAGTGGGATCACCTACTCCTCTCCTAGGACATCGCAATGTTAATTGGAGCACATTTTTTGTATGAATACAGATTAGATTTGGAGCAGTCCTATACTCCCAAAGGAGTATTCCTTACATTATTTATAGAGTACTCGCGTTTTTTGAAGGGTACCCTATGGCCATCAGAGCGTTGTATCCCGCTTCTCGGTACAGCCTGTTGCTGTAGCTAGTTGTTTAACCACAGCCGCTAGATGGGTCTCCTAAGCATTATCTAAGTGAGGATAGCCGTTTTTTCACGCGCAAACGAAACGTATACGCGTGTAAAAAAAAACACGGCTACTAACGCAAGTTCTTGCTGTTTTCAGAAAAAGTTTCTACCCACGAAATTTAATAAACCAATGCTATGGTTATTACTATAATATTATAAATGGTTCAAGTAATCAACAATTCGTGTTGATTTTATCTGTTGTTTTGGCGAAATTCTTGTAATATAATAACTGTTATATTTAACGGCTATACAGCAATAAATATTTATGTATAGACATATGTGAAAGAGTTTCAAAAAATACAGTAAAATTATAAGACCCTATACATTGGAGCAGAGTCAATGAAAAATGCAAAACAAATAAGAAGACGAATAAGAAAACAAAAGCATACAATTATTTCTAGTACAAATGGCGACAGTTGCAATTTTCACATTTTCATGCACTCATTGCTGTATATTTAAAGCCACACATACACACGCACATGTGCAGCTGCCGTTTGGTGTGTACACGAGCAGCATTCAGACACACAGAATAGCATTTCAAGTTGTCAATGGGGGCTTAAGAGCTTTCAAAATTACACTGACAACAATAAGCAATCGCTATCTCATTCTGTGATGTGGCATGGCTGCTCCATTGCTCTCCTCCATCCGCTACTTGTATTGCTGCAACTTCGACACGCTTTCCGCTAGGCTGAGCCTTGTTTTTCTTTAGGCAATCTCGTCATTTCGACATGTCCTCATACAGGAAATTAGCTTCGCTGAGTACTTCAAAATGCTGAATACGAAATGCTTTTCCGTAGCGTTGCGACAACGTTGTGCATTTGTCTCTAATTTTGCAATGCAGAAACTTAAGTGGAAAATTTGCATGCAATTAAGGCGCGCGCACACGTTGCCGATAGCCTTTTTTCACTGTTCGCTGTGCCCTTTTTTGTTTTTGTCTTTGAGCATGTGTTTTTGAGTTCACAGGAAAGGAAATTTAATATCACGACCCCTTGAGTGGCAGTTTTGACAAATTGTATAAGTGTACAAAAACATTTGAACTTGACATTATATGATGATATGTACATAACATGAACATATAAAAGATAAAGGTTAGGCTTTTCGTGCTTCGACGTATGGGAAGCAATATGATCCCAGATAGATTTGATGAAGATCTATGTCTGTGCCGGAAGATAAGAAGCTTCATTGAGTTTTTATCGGAAATAAACGATATTTATTTATTATTTATGTAAGGCGCGATAACCTCCAAAGAGTTTTTAGGCCGAGCTTCTCTTCCAATTTGCGTCGTGCTCCTGTTGATTTTCCCTACAAATTGGCCGGACGGGACCTACATATTTTATGCCGACTCCGAACGGCATCTGCATGGCAAATGAGTTTTCACTGAGAGCTTTTAATGGCAGCAATACACTCGGAGCGCTTGCGAAACACTGCCGAGTGGCGACCCCGTTAGAAAAATTTTCTTCTAATTGAAAAACCTTATTTCTAAAATTTTGATGTTGCTTTGCCCGGGGTGTGAACCCAGGGCATACGGTGTGGTAGGCGGAGCACGCTACCATCACACCACGGTGGCCGCCGATATAGAAGCGTTAATAAAAACGTTTGCCAATTTCAAATCGCCGGGTCCAGATATGATATTCTTTGCTATGATGCAGATGGCTGGTGGAACGATTATAGAATGGCTAAGAATAATCTTTGAGGGTTGCATAAAACTGAGCCACGTCCCGCAATATTGGACAACAGCTTGAGAAGCATACATACCGGAAGCGGGAAAATAAAGTCATCTGCACCGGAAGACTACAGGCCTATTTGTTTGTCAGATTTTCTGAAGCTCATCTAGTTTTAACAAATTGCACCACTTTATGTTAATGTGCACAATGGCCAAATCGCAATGGGGTTTACGCGAAGCAACAAAATCTATAAAAAGAAAAACGCCGCAGGGTGGGGTTTTATCACCAATGCTATTAACGCTGGTTATGCATTAATTGCTTAGGTGGTAGATGCCTAACAACAGTCAGCTCTCTGATGGATCATGCACTTCGGGATCTACATGACTGGGAATCTGGAATCGGGTTAACCGCAAACGTGGAAAAAATCGATCGATTATTATTACCTAGGATATATAAGCTCCCTAATTGGACTAACTCGAAAGGGGTAATCCTACAAGAAAAATATAGCCCAAAATATTTAGGAGTTATACTAGAGAGTAAGTTGTCGTGCAAGCTCCATCTGTAAGAGAGATCGAAGAAAGCCTCCGCGGAACTATATGCATGTAAGCAAATGTTAGGATGCACTTGGGGTTTATCATTCAAATTCTCTCATTGGATATTTATGTCAATTTTCAAACCCATACTTTGAAGTTCCGGTTTGGTGGACAGCCACATAAAAAGGTACGTATACATAAAAACTTGAGGGGGTATGCAGAGTATCAATGAAAAACATAACGGGAGCTCTTAAATCTACTCCTGCAGCAACATTGCATGGCATTCTGCACATCTCACTTGCATATCTGATGACCAAAATCATCAACTGCCACCAGGCTTAAAGTCTCGAGGCAGCTTGAGTGCAGGCCTTATGGCTATAGCAGTACAGCGCACTCTAATATCGGGCAATAGGGATATATGGTCCCGTACCAGAGCTTCGAAAGAGATATTGGGGCCACAATTGAGCCGGAGGTTTGCTACCAGGGCATAAATGGCAGAACATAATATACACATGTAAACGGATGATTCCAATTTATTGGAAGGGGTCGGGACCGCTGTTTACTTTTTCGATCCAGAAATAAGTAGATCCTATAGAAGCTTGCTTAAGCTGCTAAATATATATATTGATAGTCAGGCGGCGATTAAGGCAATATCTCCCACAGTGCTTCATCAAGAAGTTTCTCGAACTCAAAGGAGCGTTGGAAAAATGTCGCTCAGCCAGGATTATACATCTGTACTGGTACCCCGGCCATAAAGTAATAGAAGGTAAGGAAAAGGCCGATGAAAGAGCAATGGAGACTGCAACGCTCGCTAAATCAACGATAGCCGCCCCAATCGCGTCATATGCTCATATGTTAAGCCTGGTAAATAACAGCCAGTGTAGGAAGTGCGAGCTGCAGGAAGAAAAGAGGGAAGGAGAAAGGAACTGAGAAAGAGATAGAGTTTGACGAAGATAGAGATATGAGGATAGATGGAGCGGGAAAGAGAGGAGAGAAAAGACGAAGAGTGAAAAGTAGTTCGTTAGAGGGAAGAGTGAATAAAAGGATAATGAAAAGGCGGAGATAGGGGAGGGAAAGTAAGAGGTAAAAACTTATTAAAACTTATGCAGATAGACCAAGGTAAGGGCGGAGCAACATCTGCCAGGTCTGTTGGTACTGATATAAATTTAGTTCACCCAATAAAAGTTCATTTTTGGCTGCTTTGCTAGGTCTTATGTGAATGTGTGAATTGACGAAGGGGAGCTACAAAACAGAAAAAAATAATAATTGATTTATTGTCAACTAAACCAGAAGCCATTAATAGATTTGCATATATGTATAAGTTTGACAAAAAGATGAAGAAACGAAATATTAGAAACGGTTTTGAATAAGAGATGAAATTGAATGGAAACAAATATTTAAGTATATAATATAGAAAATATTTCAAAAAGGTAACCTTCTGTTGATATGCAAATATAAATATATATATATATATATGTTTCCATATAAACAAAGTATGCTTGCTTTGTTGTAATTCTTACGATTTATTTTAGCTTTCCATTCAAATATCTTTTTGTACCACGCGTCTTAGGCACAAAGGACATGTGTGTGGTCTCATCTCTTATTCAAATGAAGACGTATTTGTTACCGACCTTCAGACAGCATCCACGTCTGACAATTTGACGGCTTGTTATATCCGTTATCCAATGAATATGTAGGTATAAATGTGTCATCATTCCGGCAACACTTTGAAATGTAAGCAACAGAAATAAGTTCAAATGCATTTCTTCTATAGCTCCTTATGAAAAGAAAGTACTAAAGAAAGATTTAAACGCGTAAAGATTTTTATTTTCACCTTTCGACACATTTGTATTTTCCCAAGGCGCGTTTTTCAAAGGTGTTTGTATTTTCTTTTTGTTAAGCTTAAGTGGCGACTTGGTGCTGTTATATTGCATTTCTTTCATTTCATTTTATTTAAGTGTAAATACTTGCACGTATTCTAAGTAGGATGGCACGTTTATACGTACGTAAGTGCACGTATGCCAGTCACACTTTTTCACACGTTCATAGATAAACGTAAACACTTACTTAAATGACTTTATGTGAGTGGTTGCTTTGTTATTGGTTTTAGTTGTTTATTTGTTCAGTTGTATATGACTTCTTCAAATTGTTTATGACCAGTTGTGACAAGAAAATAAAGTTATTTATAGATTTAACAGCAAAATCACTAACACATAAAAACTCAAATCACCAAAATAACAGCAGCTAATTCTAATAAATATTCTCGAATAGGAGCAATAAAAATAAAATAATAAAAAAATTTTTTAAGTTAAACGGTTTTATTGAAAACAATACTTACATGATGTAATAATAATACAAAAAGCTAGAAAATAATTAGGTAGGTCCTAGGTACTATCATTACACTCCTCATCAATCTAGGGCGTTGATCAGGAAAATAAATAAAAGAGTTGGGAGCATGAAATTTCTAAAAATGTGAGGCTTAGCATAACCTGATTAAGGTTCAGTTGGTCTTACTTACGACTATCAATAGAAATTAGACGAGTCCAACGCTTCCATTTAATTGTGTGATTAACGCTCTAGATTGATGAGGAGTACGATGACTATTACTTAGGTCCTACCTAATTATTATCTAGCTTTTAGTATTATTATTACTTAATGTAAGTACTGTTTTCAATAAAACCCTTTAAATAAAAAATTTTTTTAAATTATTTTATTTTCAAGTTTTTAGTCTTTATTTAATTGCATATTATTTCTCATTCTATTTAGTTTATTTGGATACTTATTATTACAAGGATTCTTTCCTGACAATTTATTACAATCTAAATCCAAATATTTTCTTGTCACATCTACCGGACTGCATGTATTATATGTTCCAAATATGAGCCAAATCGTACCACAAATACGATTTTTGTGAATATCTCGATCCTTGTGCCACTTATCGGTTGTTTTTCTTATTATTGCATTGTCATCGGGTTCTGAACTATATTCCAAGTTTCAAGCTTGTAGCTTGTCGGGAAGTTAATTAAATTTCAATTACAAAATTCTGTTCGCCCGGCCGTTCAAGTCAAGCTAAATAAAACCGTTTAAAAATGAAAAGATTTTGCATTTCTCATATACAATTATAAAACTGTATAAATGTAATTCAAGTATTGTCAGTGTAACACAATGTAATACAAAAAACGTTTTGAAAAAACTAATACCTCTATAACAGAATGCTAAGGCTGCCAGCGAAATTTGTAGCTTATTCAGCTTTAGCAGCCGAGGCCTGAGACGGTGGGCTTGTACCACAATGGTGTTTTTCAACGGAACGTACCGGATCCATATCCAGCAAAGGACCAGCAACATCGATAATTCTCCACAAAACTTTTCGGGAGTGACTTTCTTGCTACAATAACAACAACAACAACATGCACATTTCCTATTCCGGAAAAAGGTATGAAACATTTACTGTCTTAAAAATAATATGATATTAAAAGCGGTCGTATTTTGTTCGTTTTTGGTGTTTGGAGTTTTGTGAACAGCTTATCTATATTGGAAATATAGTTATGTACCGTGAATTGTATTGCTAAAGAGTTGAGTCTTCTTAGGGGGCATGTAAGAAAGATCTTTAAGCTGGCGAAAGTTGCAGACAGCGAGGCATGCTGGTACTAATATAGACATCGAAGATTGTTTCATGAAAAATGTCTGCACGAAAAAGGAATCCAAAACGGTAAAACTGAGAAAGTTCTAGACTGATAAAGCGACTTATAATAAATAACGATGGGAAATAGTTACACACTAGCAAAGAGTTCCTTGAGGTGCTACTTATACACACTTACCATCAGAAGATGATGGGGGAGTTTATCCAAATATGGAGCGAGAAGTACCAGAACTGGTGGCAAGTACTAACATTGAATGAGCGATACACCTTTTGCCAAATTCAGATGGCCGGGTCCAAATGAGCTATTCTCTGCTATGTTGTAGATGGTTGGTAAGTTGCAATGAACAAAGTCAAGCAATTTGTAGAACAGCTCGAGGAATCTCCATACTGAACGCGGGAAGAACCAATCAGGCTTATTAGTTTGCCATCTTTTCAACTGAAAACCCTTAAGATATCTTTATATTGATCACTAGATGTGTATACAAAGTCAAAATGGATAAAGCATTATTCTCTTTAGCACAGCAAGCTTACACCAAAAGCAAGTTCGCCGATACTGCACTGTATACCGTGGTAACGAATATACAGAAAGCCCTGGATTATCATGAATGTGCCCAAGGTGTTTCTCTGGATACTACCGGGGACTTCAAAAATGCCAAATTTTGAACAGGTGCTTCAAATAATTACGTAGACAAAGAGAGTTTAAGTTTTTCTTTATAGGGAGGTGGGCACTCCCTATTTTCTAAACATCGGTACAGATTAATATATAAAGCAACAACAACAAAAACAACTCAAATAAAAACTGTATGAGCATGAAAAACTCGGATTTTTGGCAAGATGAAATTAATTAATCGAAATCGATTTAGCCGTTTTTGAGTTTTAGCGAGGCTAACGCACAGCAATTAATTCTTATATATAAATATTGAGAAAATTTGCTGATATTTGCTATTAATCATATATAATATTTTATTTGTTGTCGAACAGTAGGCCTACTATAAAATAAGTTTAATGCAAATTTATACACCATAAAAATTAACAACTCTTAATATTTTTACTAAAAACGTACGGTTGGGTATATAAAATCTTGAAGTCAACCGTACTTAGATGTACTTACTTGTTTCTTTTTATTATTTGGGCTTTTGAAATCGTTCGATGCAGTACAAATATTTGCTGGTTAGAGCTGCACAAAAAAAAAATTTTCGTTGAATATCTTTAACAAAATTTATTCGAGAAAAACGTTATGGAAAATGAAAAAAAATTTGAAAAATTTGAATACTTCGATACCCCATCCGTTGTTTTGCCGACATTTCTTGAAATACTATGGCAATATGTTGCGCGGTGACATAAGGTCAACGAAAAAAAGATCAATTGACGTATGTCCACTTCAAAACGTCATAATATCAATAAGATCTCTAGGCCTCATGAAAACTTTATATGGTCATAAAATCAATTTAATTTATGACCGTTCTTGACTTTATAGCCATTTCGGAAAGTTCCGTTCGATATTATAACCATTTTTGAAAAAATGCCGTAACCATATACAACAACTAAAGATCATCACATAAACCAAATCATTTAAAAGGATGGCTAACGCGTTTAACTCAATATGTTCTTCTTATTTCATAGGGTTTTTTACAGGGTCAGCAAAGTGTTTTTGCACTGTAATGAAATCTCAATTAGAAAAAGTAGTGTCGCAAGCGAAAATGGTCAAAAATTAAAAGAAGTTTTAATTAAATTCAGAGAGCTCTCAGTGGGCCAGTTTTTTTTATCCAATTTTTCACTAGCATATGATCAAAATATAGAAAAAGTAGCGTCGTCTACGAGATTTGGAAATAAAAAGCTTGTCTTTTTTCATTCGACTGAACTAAAATATAACGTAAAGAATAAAACGTAACTATAATACAACATTTTTTAACATTTTAATACGCGGTGGTACGAAACAAAACCATTGAACGGTGAAGTGCTATAGTGACAATGGAACTAACGTCAACTGACTTCAATGCGCTTTTGAAAGAGAGTTAATTTCAATGACACTAACTCCAAATTCGAAAAAGACCTAATGTCAATTGACTTAAGTACGCTTTGGGACTATTTAACGACGCCCACCCAAAAAGGAGCTGGGAGTAATACGACCATGATTTGCGTTGCGGTTGCTATTCCAAATCTGGCGTTGAGCTGGCCAAATTTTCGCCATATACATAGGTTCTGACTAAATAAATTTCTAAAGAGAAAAATAAACTCCAAAAAGAAAAAAACATAGGCATTTCAAAGTGGGATTTTTCAAAATTTGCCCCTACGACCCAAAGGGAAGAATTCGTTTTAGAGGTATGGTTCCTTCGGCAAAGTTTCTTATTTTGATCCCTAGAATATGATTCTCACAGAGTAATGGGCGATTTCTTTGCCTCCCCACAAATCGACCCGGCCTAATACATACATAATTTGAATTTTATATATATAGATTTCCATGGATATTCGGATTTTAAAAATATTAATTTCTTTGATAATAAAGTTAGTCCCACTGACATTAACTTCCCAAACTTTGGCTTTCACATTTTTAAATAAGGCCGCTACTCCCACTATTCCTACCTGAAATTCTCAGTCTCCCACGCTTATATCGTTTTTTCCGCTCCCATTCCCAATTCTACCACAATCCCACTGCCCATTTTCATCACAAGGTCCCTACCACTCCAACATGGTATAAGGACACATGATAAATTTCGTTAAACACATACATATGTTGTTTATTTATTTGCGTAATAATAATGCATACAAACATAACTTATGTAAACAAACTCAATTTCTATTCAAGAATACAATTTTAATTTTTTGATGACATTAGTATAGAACTAATGTACTTTAAATTGTGTCAATAAGACATTAAGTATATAACATGCAAAGAAGTCCACTTAAGAGCGTGATGATGCTATTCATAGCTGCAAACACTTACTTACTTATTTGCTAATGTCTAAAAAACCACTTACTTAGTCAAAAGTTAAAAGTCTGATAGCAAACACTAAAATAAATGAATGGGAGAAAACTCATTAAAGTACAAGGAAACTTTTGAAATGAATTCAGATAAAGATGCCAAGGACATTTGTTGATATGACTAAATAACATCAGTCACAACAAGAACAACAACAACAGAATTGACAAACAAACAAAAACGTTAAAAAGGAAGCAACAGCAAATCCACAAACAACTAAAAAAAACTAATAACTACAGTAGAAAGCTGTGGTAAAAAATAAAAGAATGTTTACAGATTACTTAGCCAGCGGGGTTTGGTTGCCGTACCCAATTTTTTATCCTTAAGTTGTTATCCGAATCAGACGATCAAGTATATTAACATTTGTTTTTTTGGCAAAGAATCTTACGGAATTTTCCTATTTATTCCTTTACGCAATTACAAAGAACCTGGTTTTTCGATTCTCAATTGAAGTTATGGCCATATGAAGTGGGCACAACAACGATATTGATATTATGATTATCCTCTGTTTCCGATGTCATAAACTCAACACCTTTTTTCTCAAGTGGCCAAGGTATCAACTAGCTGACGTTCAATAGTGTCAATTGACATTAATACGCTTTTGAAAGAGAACTGACGTCATTGACATTAATTCTAAAGCCAAAAAAAATTTACGTCAGTATTATGCCGGAATCAATGTCGTTGACATTAGTTCCCTTTTCCAAAGCGAATAAATGTCAGAAAATCTTCTTCTCCGATTTGAATATTTTTAACAAAATCAAATAATTTTTTATTAAATGAATATTTATTATTTCATTTATTTCAATATCTAGTTTAATTTTAATTTCTATAATCTACCCTCTATTCTACTAATATTTTAAGGTTTTAAGTTAAAAAAACTAATAGCCTTCAAAGTTATAAATTTTAGTAGAATCTTTTAAGCCTTAGTAATTTAATTACTTCTTTAGATTTGCAATCTAATATCATTGTTGAATATAAAGCTTTAGTTAAAAAGAAATATTTTTATAAATATATTTACAATTTACCACCTAAAATTGAGCCATTTAATTATATGCAATGTACACGTTGGTTTGGTTGTAGACAAAATGGGCAGCTTTTTATTATTCTTCTTCACATATACATATTACACACATATTAGCAAATGTCAATCAATAGGAAGTGTTCGGATAGTATATTACACGGTGTTCATATTGTGTGCAATTTGGTATTAATATCCAACAACCCCTTTCTTAAGCTTTGTATACCTACTTATTATACATTACATTTTGGAATTCATGAAATTTTTAAACTTGTATATATATATACTTATGTATATCCTTATATACTTAATATTTTAAGTGAATGAAAAATAAAAGTATTAGATATCCATTTCAACTATACCAGATTGAATGTTACGTTAATGAATACAATAAAGAATATAATTTTGTTATTTTTTTCGCATTGCCTCTATGGCTTTCTGCTTGCTACTTCTTATAGGCATTTGCCTAGCTTCATTTTCCACCTCCTCTTGAGGTTCACTTGATACGGGTTCGCCATGATCCTACATGCTGCCCGACTTAACTTGAGCAGGGCTAGCCGGTAATTCAACACCCGGTTCGTTGCGAGAAGCCTCTTCCCCACACACGAGGTCGGCATTGCGGATCTGGTCGAGGTGTCGTTTTATTGAGCGGTTTTCGTTCGCTAGCATTACTATGTAATTACGCGGACCTAACTTTTTCTGTACGGTGCCTGGTGACCAACCAGCCTTGTTAGGATTCGAGTAATTTCTCACTATTACGTTCTGGCCTACGGTGAACGTGGTATCGCGTTTACCTCTACAGTTGTTAACAGCGGTTTGTTGGTTCGTTTTTATGACGTCTCTTACCAATGGTGGTTTGAGAACGCTAAATCTCGATTTTAGCTCCCTTCCTAACATCAATTTTGCGGGGGACTCATTTGCTGTACAATGTTTAGAAATCCTATAGTCGAACAGAAACCTGTTCAATACATCATCAAGGCTAAAGTTAGCTTTGCCTGCAAAACATGCTACTAAAGATTTTTTTTAACGTTTTTACGAAGTTCTCCGCTTGCCCATTAGTGGCTGGGTGGCCAGGTGCCGTTAGCACATGTTTAATGTAGTTTTTACTCATGAAGGTTTTAAACTCCAATAACGTAAACTGCGTTCCGTTATCGCTAACTAGCGTGTCCACCAAACCAAACCTACAAAACACTTCGCGCAATTTACTGATTGTGAAAGCACTAGTCATTTCTTTTGTTTTAAAAACTCCACCCATTTCGAAAAGGAATCTACTATTATTAACAGCTGAAAGCCTCGCACTGGTCCCGCAAAATCCACGTGTATATGCTGCCATGCCGACTCCGCTGCCGCCCAGGGCATCAAACTACTTTTTTCAGGACTGGACAGTACTGATTGACACGATTGGCAAGACTTTATAAGAGCCTCCACGTGATTATCTATACGCGGCCAGCATATATACGAGCGAACCAACGCTTTCGTCTTTACGATGCCAAGGTGTGATTGATGAAAGGATTCCAGAATTTGCTTCTGCAACTTTTTTGGTATTACCGTCCTGTAACCCCATAAAACGCACCCTCCCTCAACACTTAGCTCTATCCCTTTTGTCCGAAATGCCTCAAACTCTTTGCCTTTTAAACCTGAAACCGTACCCTCTTGAACACTTTGCATCACTTTTGACAGCACCGGGTCTCGCCGTGTCTCAATTGCCACCTGTTTGTAATTTAACTCAGCTGAACTACAATAATTAATAAAAGTCGACTCTGATGACACCGCTGAAACACTCGTTTGCGAAATTCGCGATAAATTATCTGCGTAATTAATAGACCCCTTGACGTATTTAATTTTATAGTCAAATCCTGATAATATCAACGCCCAGCGCTGTATTCTGGCAGCAGCTATGGACGGAATACCCTTATTCTCGCCAAACAATGTAAGCAACGGTCTATGGTCTATTTCCAACGTAAATGATACTCCAAACAAGTATTGTCTTAACTTGGTCACACTAAAAACAATAGCTAGGGCTTCCTTTTCCATAGCACTGTAGTTTAGTTCAGCCATGTTTAAAGCCCGTGAAATAAAAGCTATGGGTCTCCTCACTCCGCTGTCATATACGTGCGATAACACGCCTGCTACCGCGGTGTTACAGGCATCTGTGGTCAAAATAATTGGCAACTTAGAATTAAAATGCACCAGCACTTTATCTGACCCGATCTCTGTCTTTAGCGTATCGTACGCTTCTTGACACTTCTTGTTCCAAATAAAGGGAACGTTTTTCTGTAAAAGCTTATATAGCGGAACCATCTTCTGTGCGAAATTGGGTATAAACCTTGAATGGTAGTTCACTAAACCAATAAAAGCGCGTAATTGAGGCACCGAATTAGGTTTCGGGGCGTCGAGAACGCATTACACGCGTTCTTTATTTTCTGTTAAACCGTCCGCGTCAATATCGAAACCTAAATATGAAATTTTACTTTTAAAAAACTCGCATTTGTCAACATTTAGTCGCAATCCTGCCGCCTGAAGTTTCCCCAATACGCGTTTAAGAGTCAGAACATGTTCTGCGAAGTCTTTGCCGGTAACGGTAATATCGTCGAGGTAACAAAGTACATTCGGAATACCTCTTAACAGACCCTCTATAGTTCTCTGAAAAATGGCCGCCGCGGTTTTTATGCTAAACGGTAACCGCGTCATCTTAAAAATACCTTTATGCGTGCTCCAAGTACAAATCTTTTGTGACTCTTCATCCAGGACTAGCTGATTGTACGCATTAGACATATCTAGCTTAGTAAAAAGTTTCCCACCCTGCATTGACGCAAAAATTTGGTCTATCCAGGGTAATGGGTACTTGAAATCTTTAAGGAAACGGTTTACGGTAGTTTTGTAATCCCCACAAATTCTTATTTGACCGTTCTGCTTTAATATGGGGACCAACGGCGTACCCCAATCGGCACTATCAACTGGTATCAAAACACCCTTTCCGACTAAATCTGCTAATTGCTTTTCAATGGACTCACGCCAAGTCAGTGGAACTGCTCTAGGCTTGCAAAATACCGGGTTGCACCCTCTTTCCACCTGTAACTTGACTACGGTTAAATTACACTTGCCCAACTCGCGACTGAAAACTTCAGCATATTCGCTTTTCAACTGGTCCAAAACTCTATTATACGGCTTTACATAATTAACGTTATTAGGCTCGGTAACCGAACTACGCACTTTCAACTCAAAACCAAAACTACGCAAAAAATTTCGTCCTAACAAGGTTGGTCGATTTGTGTTGGTCACTATAAATTTTCCGTTTACACTCCGCTCTCTATAACGAACTGCAGTAAGAAACTCACCGATAACATGGACCAATTCACCACCGTATCCCGTGTATGAGGTTGAACATTTCCGCAGCCATTTGCGATCGAAAAATTTATCAAAAATTTTGATTGACATCAAGGAACACGGCGCACCCGTATCGCACAGGACGACAAGCCGATAACCACCTACTTCGATTGCAACTTCGTACTGGTTACCACCTTCTCTCCGATCTATATGTGAAATATTAAAAACAGAGTCGAAAGTTACATTTACAAATTGTAAGTTATTTTTATTAACCTGGCATACATTCGCCAAATGGCCCACCTTGTTGCAGGAGTGGCACACGCTATTACGATACCTGCATTTGCTTGATTGGTGATTTTTCCAACCACAATGCGCACATGGTGTCTTCTTCATACTTCCAACGTTGTTGTTTTTGCTGCTGGAATTCGAACCGGTTCTTTTTCCGCTACGCCTGCCTGGACTGTTGCTGCTGCTGTCGTTGTTGTTGTTGTAGTTACGGGAATTTTGCACTTGTGACTTCAAAAAATTAACCTCATTTTTTACAGCTAATTGCTGAGTAATCTTCGACTCCATAACCAACGCCTTCCTTAGCGCCTTTTCTATCGTTATCTCTTCGTCCTCTTCGCAAAATTTCTCGAAAATTTTTTGTGGCAGCTCAACGACAAATTTATCTAGAATGATTTTTTCTAGGGCAGCCCCGAATTTGCATTGCAACGCCAATTTTTTAACTTGTGCGTACCATGCTGCTACCGTTTCGGTGTCGGCTCTTCTTGCGGCGTAAAATTTACGTCTTTCATGAAATAAAATGACGGGAGGAGTAAAATGGCGCTCCAAAATTGTGCACAACTCCTCGTACGTTTTTTCGCTGGGAAGCTTCGGGCTGCAAACGCTATGCAAAATTCCGTATACTTCCCCGCTAATATTTTTCAGTAGGTTCGAAATCTTCCCCGCTTCTTTCGTGCACTCAATTTCTAACAAGTGCAACTCCAACCTTTCCCGCCATATTCGCCAATTGTCTGCTACCGAAAACTCCACGATATTCGGAGTATAAATCATTTTGGTGGTGTTTGCCGTCATTGCTGCACCTCCAGTTATATTTCAAACACTTGAATTGGTTTTTCTCCCGTTTTCTTAGTTTAAATAAAATTTTAAGTCCAATTTTAGCTTTTTTTCTTTTTTCGTTTTTTTCTCATCGCCACTGCAATGTACACGTTGGTTTGGTTGTAGACAAAATGGGCAGCTTTTTATTATTCTTCTTCACATATACATATTACACACATATTAGCAAATGTCAATCAATAGGAAGTGTTCGGATAGTATATTACACGGTGTTCATATTGTGTGCAATTTGGTATTAATATCCAACATTATATTATTTGATTTATCCATTATAGTCGCATTTAAGCGCGATAATGGTTATTTTCAACAAATCAAAAAGATATTGGAACATTATATTTTATTTTTGGAGCTTGAGCAGGAATATTTGGAGCTACATTAAGAATTATTATTCGAGCTGAATTAGGTCATCCAGGAACTTTATTTGGAAATGATCAAATTTATAATGTTATTGTTACATTTTTTTATAGTTATACCAATTATAATAGGTGGATTTTGGAAATTTATTAGCACGTCTTATACAGGGAGCCCCTAACATAGCTTTCCCTTATGAAAACCACCAAAATATTTGTTGTCTATTACAATAAGATTTAAAATTTTTTCTAATATCAATTATTAAAATAATAAAAGCGCAGCGCGATTTTTTATTCCAAATTTTTGACTGCGGCGAATCAAAATTCGTTTTAGAGGTATGGTTCCTTCGGCAAAGTTTCTTATTTTGATCCCTAGAATACGATTTTTACAGAGCAATGAGCGATTTTTAAATCGACCCGCCCTAGTATGTATGTATGTATGTAGGTATAGATCGACTTGTGTTCTAAACGGATCGACCGATCACAACCAAATTTGCACAACCCACTAGAAACCTTCCAGGGATGGTCATAGGCTAAAAATAATATCGATATATAAAAGGGGTGTGGCACCTCCCATGCAATATGAATATTTGGTACTACATAACTGTGAAGGTATTCATGCTATGACATTGAAATTCAGTAATGAGTTATATGAGGTCAATCCCTAACACCCCCAAGAAAATGTGGGGTGGGAGAGAAGGGGGCGTGGCACCTCCCATATAAATGGGATTTATCATACTGCATATCTCTGGATGTAGTTATGGTAGGATAATGAAAATTGGTGAGGAGCTATATGAGGTTAAGTCCTAACACCTCCAGTAAAATGTGGAATTGGAGAAAAGGGGGTGTGGCACCTTCCCTACCAATGGAATTTTTCAGAACTATGGCTGCCGTACTGACTTAGATTATTATAAAAGCTAAAGTTTGACTACAGAGTTGTGTGGCTGTTATTCCTTTTGGATATTTATTAATTTTCCGCCTTTAAAATTGTTTTCAATCTATCTATATATAAAGTTAAAATTATGAATTTTTTATGTAGGTATATATTGGGTTGTGCTCTAAATGGATCGGCCCATCACAACTAATTTGAATCACCCACTAGAAGCCTTCCAAAGATCATAGGCTAAAGATAACTTCAACATAAAGAAAGGGAGTGGCACCTACCATACAAATGGTATGTTTGATACAACATAACTCTGAAAGTATTCTAAGAACATTGAAATCCAGTAAAAAGTTAAATTGGATCAATCCCTAACACCACCGAGAAAATAATAGGTGAGTAAGAAGGGGCGTGGCATCTCCCATAAAAAATAATTAAATGTAATGCATGATAACCTCCGAAGAGATCTAAGGCCGAGCTTCTCTTCCAATTTGCGTCGTGCTCCTCTTGATTTTCCCTACAAATTGGCCGGATGGGACCTACATGATTTTATGCCGACTCCGAACAGCATCTGCAAGGCAGATGAGTTTTCACTGAGATCTTTTCATGGCAGAAATACACCCGGAGCGCTTGGCAAACACTGCCGAGGGGCGACCCCGCTTAGAAAAATTTTCTTCTAATTAAAAAACCTTATTTCTAAAATTTTGATGTTGCTTTTCCCGGGGTTTGAACCCAGGGCATCCGGTGTGGTCACATCACACCACGGTGGAAGAGTCCCATACAATTGGAATAATGACAAATAAGGAAGGTTAAGTTCGGGTGTAACCGAACATTACATACTCAGTTGAGAGCTATGGTGACAACATAAGGGAAAATAACCATGTAGGAAAATGAACCGAGGGAAACCCTGAAATGTGTTTGTATGACATGTGTATCAAATGAAAGGCATTAAAGAGTATTTT
Source organism: Eurosta solidaginis (assembly GCF_040869045.1). Lineage (NCBI taxonomy): Eukaryota > Metazoa > Arthropoda > Insecta > Diptera > Tephritidae > Eurosta > Eurosta solidaginis. The sequence goes on from NC_090320.1 coordinate 218,763,092, forward strand.
ATGAGGGAGTAGGCCATAGCTCTATAGGTGGACACCATTTAGGGATATCGCCATAAAGGTTGATTTTAGAATTTGTTTGTACGATATGGGTATCAAATGAAAGGTATTAATGAGGGTTTTAAAAGGGAGTGGTGGTAGTTATATAGGTGGCCGCCTTTTCGAGATATCGCCATAAAAGTGGACCAGGGGTAACTCTAGAATGCGTTTTTACAATATGGGTACCAAACGAAAGGGGTTAATGATTATTTTAAAAGGGAGTAATCCTTAGTTCCATAGGTGGACGCCGTTTCTAGATATCTCCATAAAGGTGGAGCAGGCGTGACCCTAGAATTTGTTTGTACAATATGGGTATCAAATTAAAGGTATTAATGAGGGTTTTAAAAGGGAGTGGTGGTAGTTGTATAGGTGGTCGCCTTTTCGAGATATCGCCATAAAGGTGCACCAGGGGTGACTCTAGATTGCGTTTTTACAATATGGGTATCAAATGAAAGGTGTTAATGAGTATTTTAAAAGGGCGTGGGGCTTAGTTCTATAGGTGGACGGCTTTTCGAGATATCGCCATAAGGGTGGACCAGGGGTGACTCTAGAATGTGTTTGTACGATATTGGTATCAAATTAAAAGTATTATTAATGAGAGTTTTAAAATGGAGTGGTGGTAGTTGTATATGTGAAGGCGTTTTCCAGATATCGACCAAAATGTGGACCAGGGTGACCCAGAACATCATCTGTTGGATACCGCTAATTTATTTATATATGTAATACCTGCCAAGATTTCAAGGGTTTTTTATTTCGCCCTGCATAACTTTTTCATTTTCTTCTACTTTATATGGTAGGTGTCACAACCATTTTACTAAGTTTTTTCTAAAGTTATATTTCGCGTCAATAAACCAATCCAATTACCATGTTTCATCCCTTTTTTCGTATTTTGTATAGAATTATGGCATTTTTTTAATTTTTCGTAATTTTCGATATCGAAAAAGTAGGCGTGGTCATAGTCGGATTTCGTTCGTTTTTCATACCAAGATAAAGTGAGTTCAAGTAAGCACGTGAACTAAGTTCATTAAAGATATGTCGATTTTTGCTCAAGTTATCGTGTTAACGGCCATGCGGAAGGACAGACGGACGACTGTGTATAAAAACTTTGCGTGGCTTCAACCGATTTCGCCCATTTTCAAAGAAAACAGTTAGCGTCATATAATCTATGCTCCTACCAAATTTTCAAAGGGATTGGTAAATTTTTGTTCGACTTATGGCATTAAAGGTATCCTAGACAAATTAAATGAAAAAGGGCGGAGCCACGCCCTTTTTGAAATTTTCTTTTATTTTTGTATTTTGTTGCACCATATCATTACTAGAGTTGAATGTTGACATAATTTACTTATATACTGTAATTTAAAAAATTTTGTTTAAAAGTGGGCGTGGTCCTTCTCCGATTTTGCTCATTTTTATTAAGCGTGCATATAGTAATAGGAGTAACGTGCCTGCCAAATTTCATCATGGTATCTTCAACGACTGCCAAATTACAGCTTGAAAAATTTTTAAATTACCTTCTTTTAAAAGTGGGCGGTGCCACGCCCATTGTCCAAAATTTTACTAATTTTCAATTCTCCGTCATAAGTTCAACTCACCTACCAGATTTCATCGCTTTATCTTTCTTTGGTAATGAATTATTGCACTTTTTCGGTTTTTCGAAATTTTCGATATCGAAAAAGTGGGCGTGGTTATAGTCCGATATCGTTCATTTTAAATAGCGATCTGAGATGAGTGCTCAGGAACCTACATACCAAATTTCATCAGGATACCTCAAAATTTACTCAAGTTATCGTGTTAACGGACGGACGGACGGACATGGCTCAATCAAATTTTTTTTCGATCCTGGTGATTTTGATATATAGAAGTCTATATCTATCTCGATTACTTTATACCTGTACAACCAACCGTTATCCAATCAAACTTAATATACTCTGTGAGCTCTGCTCAACTGAGTATAAAAATTGGTAAAGAGCTATATGAAGTTAAGTCCTAACAGCAGCAGTAATATATGGAAATAAAAAAAAAAACAAGGAAAATGGGACTTTCAGAACTATGGCTGCCTTAAAAAATCAGGTTATTTCAACACGTAAAGTTTTATGGCAGATTTGGGTTTGGCTGTTATTCCGCTAGTATTCTTTATTATTATCTTTAGGGTTGGTATTATTGGAGAGACTTGAAGGAAGCGGAAAAAAACATTTCTGTTTAATTTGATATTAATTGATGTAAGAGCAAAAGGAGAAACCACTATGGAAGTTGCTTTTTCAGTTACCGTGGATACCCTTTGTGTAGCGGATGTACAACTCCGCATTTAAATGACCACTGTCTGCAAACATCTGATACACCGACTTGCAACATAACATAAGCAAACGGTCAAGCCAAAGTGAGGGTATGCTACATGTTCACCATGACTCATAAACAGTCGCTGCAAGTTTTATACCGAACCCTTAAGAATTTAAGGTGTAATGATCATACCAAACGTGGTGCTTTTCTGTTGCTTGCTGGAACAGCCGCAGTTGAAGTAAATACGTGCTTTTTCGTCTATAGACGGCTTTACGTATAAAAATTTACTCTCTTTAGAAATATGAGAGGGCATTTTGGCGGAAACACTTCAGCAGCAGATTTTGCTAACCAACTTCTTGAAATTAATTATGCCAAAATTCCTATTTCTTCACTAACAGATTTGATTACTTTTCCTGCAAGTTTTTGAGAAATTATGAGATTACCTGAAGCTTTGATAGCTAATGTTTCTTCCAAATATTGAATATATCTTTACAAACTATAAATGGCTTAGAGAAAAGGCATTTTAGGCACCTTAAAATGAAGATATTAATATCACTAGAACCAATACAACTTATCACTATATTAACACAGTCGTTGAAGAGTGCCAAGCTGCGCATATTCAATGGGGATTATTAGCTCTTTTGAGCCATCAGAAATATCTCCTCATCGATTGGTCCTTAAAAGAGGGCCTATAATATCCTAATATTTATGCGTCGTTATTTCGATTCTCCACGTTTATGTAGTGGGAAGGACAAGGCATTTCATTACAAAACATTTACGAATGTCATTGGAGCAATTAATTTTATCGGAAAACTTCGAAAACAAAAACGTTTAAAACCAAGGATTCCATTGATACCGATTGATTTGTCTTTTTAATTTTAAATGCCTCAAATTTCCTATTCAATGAAGCTCAAGGACGATCGTTAGATGCGAATCAAGGGATTGATTAGCGCAATACAAACCTTTATAACTTCAGAGCTTCTGTAACTCAATTGCCAACCTCACTTACGCGAGGGGAATCCTGTTACAAATATGAATATATCATACAACATCAGCCATTAGCTATAGCAAAAAAAAAAAAAAAAAATTATCCAGGAAGTTCTGCTTTGCGGACCATTTGGCGCCACTTTTATACTAGTCAGCTTTTCAACAGTTCATTGACTAGAACTTTGCAGGGTTGCTCACGACAGATTGCTGCCGGCAATTAGCGATGCATACTTCTTCAGTTAACAAGGTTAGTTGTAGTACAAATCAACGGGCACATTAACACAAACACGATAGTGTTCCGTTATCACCATTATTTCTGAAGATTAGTGAAGCCATTAGAAAGGGCGAGTCTTTTAAATCAAAAGACCTAGACACATAGCTATGCCGACATCAGCTTCCTGGCGCATCTTTCCTTCTTGTCATTTTTGCCTTTTCTATTGCAGAATACTAAAGAATCGAACGGATATCCCCCCACCGAAGCTAAGAAACCCTGCCAACGTTGGTCAGTCGTTATCATTCCTTTAATCAGTAGTGAAGACATTGAAAACTATTCTGCTCCCTTCGTTTATACATATCAAAGCCACCATTTTATTTATAATAATCGAAATATTTGCTGTACCACGCCTGGCAGAAAATTGCCAGAGACATACATTTTTTAAATTTAAAAATTATTTCACATAACAAGAAAGTTTAAAGAAAAAATGCGTAGTTAAGGTAAGCCCACAAGAGGCATATTATGTCACAGATGGAAAGAAAAATAGCTTAAAAGTTTTGAAACTAAAATCACAATATGCAAATTCAATGTTCTCGATACATATCTGTGAAAATGTCTATAAATGGATATGCATGTGTGTAGGTATGCGCTACATAACTTACAATATGACAGCTTCTGCTTTATTCCTTACAACGCTGTTGGCAGTATATAAAAAGTTTGTTGTTTTTTTACTTGGTTTGCTTTGTTTTTGTTTTTTTTTTTTGCTACTAAAATGCCCATTTATCAAATGTCGCTTAGGCTTGTTCACAAAAATTGCCTTCTCGCCTATCTTAGTCAATAGTTGGCTGTTTGCCGTTGCCACACACACAAACAGCAGCATTGTGCGCCCAAATGTATGCAATAATAATCACAATAAATTGCTTCAACAGTTGGATTTGATTGCGAAAGAAATAACTTACGTACATGAACATAAAAATAAAGTGAGCATGCATACGCATACATGTATGGATGTATGCGTGTTTTTGTGTGTTTACTATTATTGAATTGCTGTGAATGGCCAACCAGTACAAAAATAAAATTTTATATAGAAACCCAAAACGCATTAAATAAATAGAATGAAACATAAATAATGGTAAATGAGAAATTCAATGAACATTTTGGCTTGCAAATATGGAAATATAACAAGTAAGGAAGGCTAAGTTCGGGTGTAACCGAACATTACATACTCAGCTGAGAGATTTGGAGACAAAATAAAGGAAAATAACCATGTAGGAAAATGAACCTAGGATAACCCTGGAATGTGTTTCTATGACATAGGTATCAAATGCAAGGTATTAGAGAGCACTTTTTTCAAGATATCGCCATAAAGGTGGACCAGAGGTGACTCTAGAATGAGTTTGTACGATATGGGTATCAAATTAAAGGTATTAATGAGAGATTTAAAAGGGAGTGGCCCATAGTTGTTTATGTGAAGGCGTTTTCGAGATATCAACCAAAATGTGGACCAGGGTGACCCAGAACATCATCTGTCGGGTACCACTAATTTATTTATATAAATCATCAATTATATGTAATACCACAAACAGTATTCCTGCTGTGATTCCAAGGGCTTTCGATTTCGCCCTGCAAAACTTTTTCATTTTATTTTACTTAATATGGTAGGTGTCACACCCATTTTACAAAGTTTTTTCTAAAGTTATAATTTGCGTCCATAAACCAATCCAATTACAATGTTTCATCCCTTTTTTGATATTTGATATAGAATTATGGCATTTTTTTCATTTTTCGTAATTTTCGATATCGAAAAAGTGGGCGTGGTTATAGTCCGATTTCGGCCATTTTTTATACCAAGATAAAGTGAGTTTAGATAAGTACGTGAACTAAGTTTAGTAAAGATATATCGATTTTTGCGCAAGTTATCATGTTAACGGCCGAGCGGAAGGACAGACGGTAGACTGTGTATAAAAAATGGGCGTGGCTTCAACCGATTTCGCCCATTTTCACATAAAACAGTTACTGTCATAGAATCTATGCCCCTACCAAATTCCACAAGGATTGGTAAATTTTTGTTTGACTTATGGCATTAAAAGTATTCTAGACAAATTAAATGAAAAAGGGCGATGCCACGCCCATTTTGAAGATTTCTTTTATTTTTGTATTTTCTTGCAACATATCATTACTGGAGTTGAATGTTGACATAATTTACTTATATACTGCAAAGATATTCAATATTTTGTTAAAATTTGACTTAAAAAAATTTTTTTTTTTAAAAGCGTGTTCGTCATCCCATTTTGCTAATTTTTATTTAGCTCTTATATGGTAAGGGAAGTACCATTCCTGAAAAATTTCAACACAATACCTCCAACGACTGCAAAATTACAGCTTGTAAAACTTTTAAATTACCTTTTTTTGAAAGTGGGCGGAGCCGTGCCTAATGTCCAAAATTTTACTAATTCTCTATTCTGCGTCGTAAGGTCAACCCATCTACCAAGTTTCATCACTTTATCCGTCTTGGGTAATGAGTTATCGCACTTTTTCTGTTTTTCGAAATTTCCGATATCGAAAAAGTGGGCGTCGTTAAAGTCCGATTTCGCTCATTTTAAACAGCGATTTGAGATGTGTGTCCAGGAAGATACATGCTAAATTTCATCAAGATACCTCAAAATTTACTTAAGTTATGGTGTTTACGGGCGGACGGACAGACGGACTGACGGACATGGCTAAATGTATTTCTTTTTTCGCCCAGATCATATTGATATAGAGAAGTCTATATCTATCTCGATTAGTTTATGCCGTTACGGATTACCGTTATGCGAGCAAAGTTAATATACTGCGTGAGTTCTGCTCAGATGAGTATAAAAACATAAATAGAACAAATATATAGAAATAAATAAATTATAACAAAATAAATAATTTCAAAATCAGAAAAGTAAATAAATATATGTGTGTATGTATGTAAGTACAAATTTTATATTTATGTTAATGTGTGCTGACATTGTTTTACATATTAATTCTCACCATCATACATAAATACAACAAACTTACACACTGATACATACCCTGCAGTCAAAAGCTAAAGTTTTCAGTCAACATTCTAGCTAATGGACTACAATTTTGTTAGTTAGTGTTTGAATAGTTCATTGACTAAAATTGTGTCTTTCGGACTCGATAAAGTACTCGAGCGCTTTCTGCGGGCATATTTGAATGCATACTTCAGTTAACAAAGCTAAATGTCGTACAAATCAACTGGCACATAAACACAAGCATGAAATGTCACATCTCAGCGTTAATTCTGCAGTTTAGAGTTAGTTAATGGCCGGGCCTTTAAAATCAATAGGCCCTGACGTAATTGCTATGGTGGTGCTATAATATTTTGAGCATAGGGGCGTCCGCTACCTAATTGATGTTTTCCATTTGCCTTTGGCATTCTAGAATAACTCACGATGCGAAGCATTACCCACTACATCGTTGGTATCCGTTCTGCTCCCCTCATTTAAACGCATGTGTTTGGTTGTACAACTATCAGCATGGCTTCCGTAAAATGCTTATAATTACCACCGCCCTAAATGCCATCAATACCCAGATAAAGTGCAGACTGAACCACCCAAAGCCACACAATAGAACGGGGTTTTTGGCACTTGAGCTGTGAAAAGGATTTCGGGCATTTTTCCTAGACAAAAAAAGTTCACTCTTTTACAACAAGATGGACCGCTAATTATCTAAGTGCTTGGCAAGCCTAAGATCAATTTAGGAACGAAACCTCACAACCTTGGAGAACTTAACAGTGGGGGCGCAGAATTGAGTCCTATCTCCGCTTTTGTTTAATTTGTACATATGAAAGCTCCACACTAGAACAAACTTTCAACATTTCCTATGCCGACGACTGCACGATATTGGCAACAGGTCCTGGCCTCTCCATAGACAAATAAAATTGCATAATGAATCGTTATCTACCAAGTCTTTCTGTTTTTTTCACCTCATGCGATCTGATTCTATTGCCGACCAAGTTCACGGCCACTTTGTTCAAAACGTGGAAGGATAGAGAAATGACGAAATAATGGACATTCAAGTCAACTTACTGTCATGCAAAGATCTAAGGGGCAAAGTTCGATAACACTATCACCTTCAAGGCGTGCGCCTCCGAAATTAATATTGCCGGCAGCATTGCTTAAAAAGAAATTGAACGACCGCGGACGATAAGATACGCACCGCCGTGTTGGTCGTTTGACTTAAAAAATCCACAATGGAAAAGACTGCAGGCGTGCCAATATACCTCACTCAAAACTGCTACGGGATGTATTTTTATGCTCCATGAACACCACCTACATTTTTATTACTGAAAACTTAAAGCTCTATCTTTCGGCCTAAGTATTTTAAAGTACATCAGCAGTTGTTTTTTACCTCGCCTCACGCTGACGTTTGCTATCTTTGCAAATCGGAATATACATTACTTGGACTTTATTTATGTGCTCGGAACAGCTCTACAGAGAATTAAGAACAAACTCCAAAGTTTCAACCTTGTAAGTAGACGTGAGTGCACTTTATATCTTCAACGTGTACATTCCTACTAGTTATTGGTAACACATACAATTTAGAAGCATTTAAGCAGAGATAATTTTTTCGAACCCATTTCCAAATGGCTGACTGGTCACTGGTTGCCCTAAAGCACATATCCTCCACCAAGCCAACCTGACCTTACAAATATAGCTCGATGCCATCAGCATAGGCATGGACACTGACATACTGACACACAGATAATGCATCATTAACAAAAAGACTAAAAAAAAGAGGACAGAGAACAACTGCTTGTGGAACTTCAGAGTTCACACTGTTTGGTAAAGACGATATAGTGCTGCCTTTTGCTTTACCTTTTGAGTTATTCCTGACAGGTAATAAGTCATAAACTTCACAGTGCTATCAGAAAACCAAAAGTGCCTAAATTTTTTGCAAACAAGCTCATGATTAACTAAGTCAAATGCTTTCCTTCATCAAATTTCAAGCGTATATCATAAATAAATTTTATCATAGCTGCAGCATAGCTATGTTTTGGTCTAAGCCCTGACAGTAGTGGCCATAACAGGTTGTGTTTTGTTTTACAAATTATGTGATTTGAGACGTCATAAAGTGCTCGCATGCTTTCGAATATAACGGTAGGATACTTATTGGCTTGTAATCACTACCGTCGGTGGAGGTATTCACTCAAAAAGATTGGAAAACACTGTGAAACTGTGATTAATAATGTGAGCCAGGGTTCCGAGAATGAAGTACTAGTTTAAAAAATCTTAATGATATTTCATCCTCACCAGACGCATTGACCTTAATACCAAAGAGCAACGTTGGAGTTTCTGCTGCTGTTACCCCAACAAACTCAAATCCATCTCTCAGGTTAAGTTTTTCACAGCTGGACTAAAGTATTAGCTTTACTTGCACTAGTGAGGTAGTCATTGAATATGTTGTGTTCAATTTTATATTCAGACTTTTGCTTACCGTGGACATTTAGGCTTTGCAAATTGCGCGATAAATCTTTTGACGGAAAGGATGGGTTTAATTTGGAGCAGAAGTAAAGGCGCACAGCGTCTTTTGTTGTAACAGAGCACTTGTTCTTCTTCATTTATAGTAAAATACATTACGGGTTTTAATTGCTGGCTTAATTTAACGAACAAACGAATTCTTATTATCAGCATTTGGTAGAGGATCATGACTACATAGTAAGGCAAAAGGGCTAAATTAAGCATTTGAAGCATAATGAAATGACGAACAGACAGTTCTTGCTAAACTGTCACTAAGCGGGAAATTTCCGATAAAAACAGCTTAATATAGCTTCATCAGCCGGTGGGATAAGGAAACATCTCCTTAAGCACTACGATGTTACACTTTACCTACAAACTCAGCCGGTTGATTCATATAAAAAAGGAAGCCTTTATAATATACACTGAGACGGTAAATACTTGCGCTAGGTCGAGCCCGGTGAACACTGTTGTCAATATAATTGTACATAAACAAACTAGTATGTCAATTGGTATGACCCTGATACATATACTGATAAGTATGACATCTGGTACGATTTAGGGGTATATAATGACTAGTTTGTCAATAGGTATGACGCTGACACAGAGACTGGCAATTGCTATTTTGTAGAACATCGCCATGTTGAAAATACCAACTGCTAATATGGAAAAAAGACACAACTTTAACCAATTGATATTCTTGAAAACTAGAATTTTTCTAATATATTCGTACAACTAGTTGGCTTGACTGCAGGGTAAGTAAGCACCTACATTCATTTCACATACCTACTAAAATATTTCATTTCATACTCCATTACAATAAAAATTCTTTACTTTGGCTTATTTACTTAGGTTTTCTCGCCACAATCCGTGCCCTTGGCTAGAGATTCATAAACCAGTTAACCCATACACAGGCATACGTGTACTCGCATACATACAAAATAAAAGGAAACATAGAACTCAAAATAAGAGACTTTTGTGTTGTACAACAGCTTAGCTGGGACTAATGTGTTAATCTAAAGGTTTTTTTTTTTTTATTTTTCTAGACTTATGCAAACTATTTTTGTGCATACGTAAGCGCATTTAAGAATTCTCTTCTTAATTTGTGTTTTCTTTGGTTTAAACAGCTTTAAGCTGTGCAAAAGTTGTGAATGCAGATAATGTGAAACTATAAATCAAATTTATATGTATGTTAGTGTGTTCATGTACATTAGAGTTCTATTATAAAAACTTCGTTGCAGAAATTATTACTGCATCATAGAGCCACGCCCAAAGAAAACAAACGAGAATCGAATTTGGAATAAAGTAAGGAACTTTATATGATTCTAATTTACTTACTTAATTGGCGCTTAACCGTTTAAAAGGTTATGGCCGTCAGACAGAGCGCGCTGGCTGTTACTACGAAACCAACGCGGAATCAAATAAGGGGCTACTTTCGAGTGAATGGAGGATAGTCCTGGTCGGCGATACAAGGGCGAAGCAGCGTTATGTTGGTTTCATCATAAACAAGACTTCTCTCCCTTGGCTTTACGAATATGGTGGAGTTTTAAGCTGCAGTTTATAATCCATCACGTTGAAGTTTCAAAAGGATGGTACTAAAGAAGAAACACCGGACGGAGGTGAGCCTGTACCTCAGGGCGAGGAGTTAGATGGAAACACCCCGAGTGGATCTCCTGCCCCTGGCCCTGATGAAGGAACCGCCTCCGCGCCGGAAGATCGGGTGGGTGGGGATACCGCCTCGAGCGAATCCACAACCGCCACAACGAATCTCGGGAACCCATGCAACACCTTTAGTGGACATGGGACCGATATCAAACTGGCACGCAACACTCCGGATACAGAGAGCGATACACTCTCGGTATCTGAGTTTGCGGGTCAGTTCTTTACTGGCATGGACGAGCAACTTCTGCTGGAATCCGACCCGTCGGATGCTGAATTCGACGATGCTATCGTAGAGGAGGCATCCGACGTTGTGGAGCAGCAGAGGATGAACGTCGATGCTGAAGCCGACCCTTAACGGGCGCGCAACTACTGCAAATAAACCTGCACCACTCTAAGGCAGCCTCGGCTGCCCTAATCTTACGCCTCAGCACAACATATGAGGGCGTCGTTCTAGTCCAGGAGCCTTGGGTCGTTGGCAACAAGGTCTATGGGCTCTACTCTAAGGGCTACCAGCTGGTGACACCGCCCGTGATAGGTAGAATCAGATCTTGAATTCTAATAAAGAAAACTCTATTATTTATTCTGCTATCTCTTTTTAGCGACGAGGACTTTATATGCATTAGCCTCGAGCTACTGCATGCTCTGGCTGATGTCTGCCTATCTGGCGCACGATCGCCCAACTTCTGTACAGGACCGGCTCTGCAAAGCGGTACGAGAGGGCCACAGTAAAGGGTTCCCGATAATAATCGGAGCCGATGCCAATGCATATCACAACGCCTGGGGCTCTACCGACATTAACACTAGGGGTGAGTCTCTTTTTGATTCTGTTATTAACAACAATCTAAGTATATGCAACTCTGGAGACAAACCAATGTTTATCACCTCAAATAGAAAGGAGGTTCTAGATATTACTGTAGTTTCAGGGCCATTCTCTTACCTTCTAATAAATTGGAGAGTTTTCAACGAAAACTCCTATTCTGATCATATGTATATCACTTTTACTCTGCTTTTGCTTACACCGCCTAGGGTGGCTTACAGGAATAGGAGACGAACGGACTGGAACCTATATAAAAAAGTCCTATCCTCTACTCTCCTAAGAAACGCTTCTAACGGTAGGTCGAGCCTACCGCTAAGAACTGATGAAGCGCCTCCTTTAGACACAACATTTGCTTCTCTTGGTGAGCTAGAGTCATTGTCAAAAATAGAAGAAGCAGTAGATCTTATCACCAAATCTTGTAACGCTGCTTTCACAGCAGCCTGCCCGGAGATTAAGGTAAGGGGCAAAAAGAAATCCTATTGGTGGAACCAAGAAATCTGCGAGCAGAGGAAAAACAGCAGAAAACTGTTTAAAGAGGCTAAGCGCCATGGAATCTGGTCCCGTTATAAGGAAGCCTTAAAATCTTTCAAGAAGTCAAAAAGGCCAAAAGGGACTTCTGGAAGAACTTCACCAATGACATCGATGAAGTCTCAGGGGCCAATCGCCTACGAAAGGTCCTCTCCAAATACCCCATACCTCCCAGCTGCATTCGCACAGCGAAATTGTACGGAAATTCTAGATACCCTGGTCAGCACTCACTTTCCAGGCTGCATCTCTCAACCATACCTCTTAAACACGCAATCTAACCCAGGGCCGTTTCGACCCCTGGACCCCATAGTTAGCGAAAAAGGAGTTATATGGGCAATCAATTCCTTTAAACCATAGTCAGACTGCCATAAAATCCCTGCAATGCAGCAATACCTCTCCACTAGTGGCGTTGAAGTGCAGAGAAACCCTCAACAAGCTAGCTGAAAAATGCAACCTGAGCATTATATGGGTTCCTGGCCACTGTGACATTTCAGGAAACTACGCTGTGGACGAGCTAGTTAGGGAAGGCACCAATCTGCAAATATTAACCTACGCTGGCTGGACCAGCTCTCCTCTAAACACCTGCAAGCACTGCTTGCGATCTCTATTCAGGCATCAAGAAAACGCCAGATGGGCCATGGAACCTACATTTAGAATATTTAAGCAAATCTGGCCTAAGCTGGATGAAAGGAGATCGCAATCGGTGATACTGTTAAACCGTTTCTCTATAAGCCCACTAGTGGACCTTCTCACAGGTCACTGTCTCATGGGCACTCATGATTCCTATATGGGCCTACAAACAAATGACTTCTGCCGCAGCTGTAGGGACGAGAAGGAGATAGAAAGCGTAGAGCACTCTCTGTGCCACTGTCCCGCACTGTCAGAAACCAGGTACCGATGCCTCACAGACACTCCTTTGAGGGTCTTGCGGAGCTTTAATCTGCACACACAAATGACATCTTGCGTTTCATCAGGCAAACGCGCTGGTTTAGCCTAACTGGGGTATAAACATTCCTCGGACGTGAGTCTCCCTTGGACAGCGGAGGCAGCCACTTCAACCTAACCTAACCTACTACTACATTGAGTTAAAAGTTGCCAATTTGTCCCAATAAGCTACTTTAAATCATTTCCCTCCTGGTACTTCCAGCGGAGTGAGAGTAGCCTCCTTTCTCTGCTTCCCTAGGCGGGATTCGATAGAAAATATTTTCTTAGCTGGAGCATAATCTTTCATTCGCATAACATGGCTTATTCAGCGTAGCCGCTGTGGAAAATGTTGATATCTGCGCAAAGCTAATGTAGCTCATCATGAAATTTTCTTCGATACACGCCGTCGCCAACGCGTCTAGACCCGTAAATATTTCGAAGAATTTTTTCTCGAATACTCCCAGAGCCACTTCATCTGCTGTTGTCATGGCCTATGCTTCTGCAATATATAGTAGGACGAAAACGATAAGGGACTTGTAGAGCGTGATTTTCATTTGCCGAAAGAGGACTCAAATTCTAAAGGTAGCAACAAGTGCGATACTTAGCTAGATTTCAGATCTGAAGTTGCTGTTTGTGTTAACGCTGGTTTGGAAATAAAAGAAGTGTTGACTCTTTTCTCGATGACAGCTGGTACTTGGTTTTGGCCTCATTCACCACCAAATCTATTTTTCGTGGTTCTTTTTCCCATATGGAAAAAAATACGGCAGTAATTGCACGCTCTTTAAAAATATTTTTTCCGAGTAGTTGAGTTCTGCAGCTTGTATTACTTTCTTCAGCATAAAAAAAATATCGCACGATAAGGTGTCTCCCGGTCTTGCTTGTTTTCGGACGACTCCAATCCCGCCTGAGCTGATGGTGTTGATCAACGGAAACTTGCATGGCCGTATGGATTTTGCGGAAAAACTTAGTTTAGACATAGCGACATATAGGAAGATCCTTTTCATGCTGCCAAAGGCGGCTTTAAAACCGACGAAAAGGTTATGTGTATAAGTTCAATTTTAACGGGGTTTTTCCAAGACTTAGCGCGTAGTAATAATCTGAAGCTGCACTGATAAGGTCTAATCAGCCAAATCATGGTGGGATTCAATCCTTCGCATAATAAATTTGACAAGAATTTATATGCGATATGAGGAAGTCTTATACCGCGATATTTAGCGTAGTTTGCAATATCCTTCATCTTATGGTCTGGGCAAAGAACACTATGATTCTGATTGCCAGGCACACACTCGTCCGAGCATATTTTACAAAAAAGCTTATGCATGCGCCTAATCAAGTCCAGTGGCAGCGGCATTATTATTTTTAATCTGGTTCTGAAATCGTTATAATTGAGTGGGGAGACTTTAATTCTATCATCATCGACTGCGGGGTTGGGTTAATCATCATTGGGCGGTACATCGCATCTAGGAGAGCAAAAAAAGTATTTCCTCCATAATGCAATTACTTTTTGGACGCCGGTCACTGTTTTTGTTCTTACAGTAGTTTAACCCAGACGTTAAAACTATCCGCCTGTCGCTGAGCTTTTTGGCACAATTTGCGGTCGTTATTCCTGGTGGCTAGCACTTAACCTCCTAGCACTCACGCCTTTCTGCTTTTTTTTTGCTACTGTAAAGGCGTCCCTTTTCAATATGTCGAAGCATTCACAGACTCTTCTTGTTGGGCTAGCTCTTAACGTAGCCCTGTGTAGGCATCGGCTTTTTTATTGGCATTGAATGGTTCTTAAAATATATCTGGCAGAAATTGTTGAGCAACGAGTATTTACTTTGTAGCTTAGCAGTATCTTTTTCTTATTTGAAAAATACGCACTCTAAAAAAATTAATAAATCTTCAAATTATATATAACAGCAATATATTCTGTTTTTCGATACTGTTAACATACCTTTGGAAAGCATAAACGAAAAATGGAGGGGCTTAAACTGATAGAAGGCAGCTTTCTACAGAGCACGGAGAAGTTATCCTTAATTTTGGTAACAATTTTGTATGCAATTAAATATTTTGACTTTGAAATGTTTGCCTAGAATATTTGATAAATTGATAAAACTGGTCAAAAGTTTATAGAAAACAATTAAGGAAGGCTAAGTTCGGGTGTAACCGAACATTACATAGTCAGCTGCCAAATTACAGCTTGCAAAACTTTTAAATTACCTTCTTTTAAGAGTGGGCAGAGCCACGCCCATTGTCCAAAATTTTACTAACTTTATATTCTGCGTCATAAGGTCAAACAAACTACTAACTTTCATGGCTTTATCCGTCTTTGTTAATGAATTATCGCACTTTTTCCGTTTTTCAAAATTTTTGATATCTAAAAAGTGGGCGTTATAGTCCAATTTCGTTCATTATAAATAGCGATCTGAGATGAGCACCCAGGAACTTACATACCAATTTTCATTAAGATACCTCAAAATTTACTCAAGTTATCGTGTTTACGGACGGACGGAGGTACGGACATGGCAAAATGAATTTCTTTTTTCGCCCAGATCATTTTGATATATAGAAGTCTATATCTATCTCGATTAGTTTATGCCGCTACGGGGTACCGTTATGCGAACAAAATTAGTATACTCTATGAGTTCTGCTCAGCTGAGTATAAAATCATTTTTACTCATTAGACTTGCAGGGTTGGCATATCGTCGGTCCCATGGAAGACTAACACGTTTCAATTCCCATGATAGATAAGCACGATCCATTGTGAAGGACTTACACGTTTCAGCTTCTCGCTTCAAAGACTAACATGTTTTACTTTCTTAAGAAAATTGTTTTTATCAGTTTGGTTGTTAAAATAAACTTCTGGTAACACGACGGACTCATTCACCATATGTGAGGCCTCATGGACCGGCCATTTCATCCTAACCTAACACCGATTTTGTTACGTAGAGATCAGTAATTTCTTTTGACCAAGGTTTAAGTATTACAAAAACTACTTGAGATCGAGTCACACAAGTTTCAATCTGAGATTTAAAGTCCAACTTAAGTTACGTTGTCACGCCCAGATCATTAAAGTTGGTTATTCCTCAAGTTCATAATCACCAATTATGCTATAATTCCCTTGGAGTAAAAACTCATGAATTTGCATTTATTAACATTGAAGTTCATATCTTTGATATTGCACCGTTCTACTAAGCTATCTAAATTATTATGAAAAAGTAGCCTCTCCACAGGGGTTTGTGTAGGTTTAGAAATCTTTATATCATCGGCTTACGTTAGAATGAATCAACCCGGAAGTCAAGGGGTTGATAAGCGTAATACAAAACTTTATAGCTTCAAAGCTTTCGACACACAATTGTCAACCTCACCTCCCGCATGGGGAATGCTTTTACAAATATGAATGTATCATACACATATTTAGCAGGCGAGACTCAGGCGACCCTAAATTCCTTATAGGTGTGGTGAAGGCTGGACAGCCTAGAAGGTTTTATGTGATCATTTAAATCGTTCGCGAGATGGTCGGGATTGTACCTTGATGGTGCTTTGTTACCGGAATGTACGGATCTATATCCGGCAAAGGACCGTCAACATCGATAACACTCCCCGGCAAGTGCTTTTATCGTTAATACAACAACACCAAGAGTGAATCAACGCCCTTGGAAGATCACTAATTAAATAATAAAAATTAAAAAGGACACAGTTGGCTTCCCTGCAGTACTCCAGATGTAACATTGATGTGGATGCACTATTTTTAAAAATCGCCCTTTTTCTCCGTATTTTAAGAAAGTCGAAATGCAGCTTTAGAGTACCGACGAAAATCCTGCACAGTCAAGTATATGAATGAGAGTAGTGAGGGAAGCCTTACCAAAAGCGTTGCTTAAACCTCTTTAAATTACTTTAGAAGAAATAATAGAACTTTCAAAAAACAAAATAATGACCTATAAATTTCAATAACCCAATGTCACGCAAACAGCCCCGTAGTACTCTCATATAAAATACTCACATATAAAATATATAAAACATAAAACACTAGAAGACCCGGCAGACGTTGTCCTGCCCTAAATTTGGCATATCTACATACATTTTAATAGGCTTTTTCCGTCTCACTCTGCCCTCCCCCCTCTTCACTTTTTCCTAATCCTTTTATTCACTCCTCCCTCCGTCTTTTTCACTTCATCTATCTCCATCTTCATCTCATTCTATCTCTTTCTCAATCTCCTTCTCTTTCTCTCTTTTCTCTTCTCTCAATTCCTTCTCATTCTACTGCATCCCTTATTGCCTGTCCCAGAGGGTGGTATGTATTTCATTCCAGTCCCAGTCGCAGTCCTAATCCCAGTCCCAGTCCGTCTCTGGATAATATATTACTCTGTACCAAAGCACTCATCAACAGCTTTCATTTAATATCCATATTGTATAAACACTGTCTAGGCATTCACTGGTCCACGTTTTGACCTATATCTCTAGACCCTCTACCTGTAGTAACCACCGCGTGAGGTTTACGCAACTTGTGTGAAAGTTTGAACAAAATCGACCGACGCATCTCTTCAAACACCGGCGACCAACTAATACACATTTTAGCCTTACTTTCTATATATATAGATTTTTATATTTCACACTTCACTATTATATTAAAACGAAATGCAGATTTTCGTTGCTTTTTAAATTCTGCTTAAAAATTGTACATGGAACAACTAAAGACTCTCCTGCGTTAAAAAAAATGTCATAGTACCTCTAAATTGCGGGCCCCCTCAGAAACCCCCACCCTCTCGGCGGGCGTTGATATCATTCGCTATAATATTTTTTATTGATAAGCAGGTTGTTTAATTAAACACCAAGCAATTACACGAAAGTATATCCGCATCACCTGAAAATATGAGTGCCACTGCGTATACGTAACATTTTAATATTACGTATAAACAAATAAAAAAAATGCAATAAAATAATATTGCGACTATAAACTGAGATATAACCTATCCTATATTTCAAGTTAGATCAAACTACAGACGGGGTGCAAAACAAATTCAAAATCGGTTCAGTAGTTTAGGAGTCCATTGGCCTCAAACCTGTGACACGTGTTTTTTATATATTTAGTTATACAATACTAGCAGACCCGGCAGACAATGTTCTGCCCTAAATTTGGTATATCTGCATTCCTTTTTATAAGCTTTTTCCGTCTAAATCTGCCCTGCCCCTCTACACTTTTTCCTAATCTTTTTATTCACTCCTCCCTCCATCTTTTTCGCTTAATCTGTCTCCATCTTCGTCTCAGTGTATCACTTTCTCAGCCTCCTTCTCTCTTTTCTCTTCTCTAAATTTTTTTTGATTCTTCTTATTGCCAGTCCAAGAGGGTGGTATGTATTTTGTTCCAGTCCCACTCCGAGTCTCAGTCTCAGTCCCAGTCCTAGTCCTAATCCCAGTCCCAGACCGTCTCTGGTATACTTCCCGGAAAAAAGCATCATAAATACTAATATAGGCAAATTTATATACGAAATTTCAGGCAAATCGAATAGGACGTATGTAAATAGGTATGTGGGTATTATTAATTCTTGCTTTAATTTGGCTTCGCATGCATATTTATTAGTTTTGCCAGGGTGATGCGACTAAATCGAATATCACAATGAACTTTAGAGCTCTCAGTAACAGATTTAATTTAATATCCATAATACACACACATTCTAGGGGTATCCTGGTCCATGTTTTGGCCTATATCTCCAGACCCTAGTCACTCAGCGGTGTAAAACTTACTCTGTACTAAAGCACACATCAACAGCTTGAATTTGATACCCATAATGTAAAAACACATCCTAGTGTTACCCTAATCCACGCTTTGGCCTATATCTCGAGACCCTAGTCACCCAGGGGCATGAAAATTATCCTGTACTATAGCACACATCAACAGCTTCAATTTGATACCCACAATGTAAAAACATTGTCTAGGCGTTCACGGGCCCACGTTTGGCCTCTATCTCCAGTCCCTAGTCACCCAGAGGTATGAAAATTATCCTCTACTAAATCACTCATCAACAGCTTTCATTTATTATCCATATTGTATAAACACATTCTAGGGGTACCCGGGTCCACATTTTGGGCTATATCTTGAGACCCACCCTCCAAGTGGTATGAAAATTATCCTGTACTATAGCACTCATCAACAGTTTTCATTTGATATCCATATTGTATAAACACATTCTAGGGGTACCCGGTCCACGTTTTGATCTCAAGACCCTAGGCACGTAGCGAAAAAAGGTTAGACGTTGGGCGATTCTCAGACCTACCGAATATGCTCACAAAATTTCATGTAAATCGGTTCAGCCGTTTCGGAAGAGTTAAGCCTCTAACACCGTGACACAAGAATTTTAGATATTAGATGCGTTTCACATATAAAATATTCTAAGACACCCGCCCAGATGGTATTCCGTCTTTCAGCTTAACTTTTAAGAAGTTTTATCCTCTTTTCCCTCTCTACCTTTTTATCTTCTCTTTATTTGTTCCTATCTCCCGCTTTTTGTTTCCCTGCATTTTTTCCCTTCTCTCCTCTCCTTCCCTCTTCCAGCACATTTCTCCTCCCCACTTTTACCTTTATCCAGTTTCCTGTATTCAGATTTCTAGCAACCCGCTTCCTAGAAATTCTTTCGCCAGCTTTCCATTTTCGCCATTTGTTCTAATTCAACATCTGATGTAAAGGAATGTTCTTTCTTAACCCATGTTTCAAGGGATAGTTGATGATTTTGATTTTGGGATTTGGTTCTGTTTGAAAGGAGTCAATCAGCAAAAGCAGATTTTTCAAAGCTTAATTCCAAATAAGAAATATTTCAATAAAGTGATTCGTTTTTTATTCAAAGCAATGAAAGCTTAAATTTTACGATTTCTTACAAAATTTTGGCAATTTTTCATGCCACGTTAAAAAATTCCTTCAACTTACATGAAAATTTTTCATCTCACTTAAAAGCTAGGCTTTAAAAAGCGAGAAAATTGTTTTCACATCGAATCTCTCTGTGTGAACGTATTACATTTGACATACATTTAACGACTTTGTTTTGTGCCTAAGAGGTGAGTTTTGACGTTTTGAGTCTATCTCTGACGCTTGTTCAACCTTCAAATACTTCCCTGGTGTTCGCTGGTGCTCATAAGAGAGCATTTCGGATTTACGAAAAATAATATTAATCTTTTATAGCCATATAAACCATTCCCAAAACTATTAAGTTAGTATTTTTGGCCTTCAATTAGAAAAAGAAAGAGACACTTTAAAACAGAAACTGACACATCTTAAAATCGTCAAAGACATGTTGAATATACTGTTATGTAAGTTGTTCAGTTGAAGGTCATCATTATTGCGAAAAAAACGTAATTTCCTGTAAATCGATGTGATGCCAAAAAATCTATGCTAACTTTTATGAGCGCTACTATTTTTAGCTTAGCGAGCGATATCTTCATAAGGTCGAAAAATTGCCAGAAATATGAATTTTCAAAAATGAAAACGTTTCTTAATCAAGTCTTAAAGTTTACTGCTTCCGAAAATCAATATTTTTTTCACATTCACCTTATTTATGAACAAAAGTAAAAGTTGCACGGTGAAGCTTTTCTCAACTCTAACTGATCTTTATGCTCGAAAAACACCATTAAATATTGTTTACTTCTTAATATCCCATCGGTGTACATACATACATAAGTACTGCAAACCTGAAAAGGTTCATTGTCTTTTAAGCAGATTTCTTGTTGTTTCGTTTTCATTTTAAGTGTTCATAAAAAATGTGTGAGCTCAGGTAAGCCTAAAAACAAAACCAAAAAAATGTGTAATGCAATACCCAAAAAGTCCCAATTATTGCGGTCGCTGAATTGATTGACTGCTTTTAGCAATTCGAACAAATTTACTTATCACCTCTTTCTTTGTTTTTCCTTCGTTGGCCTATTTATGAACTTTTGTACAGAAAATTGATAATATCAATAAACAAGTGCAAGGCTTTTGGCTGGTATTTATTTGGTCTTAGTGTTTTAGATTTGTTTTTCTGTACCATATCTACAGAAAGATATTAAGGTAACTCACCTTTGCCCATGCAATTGCTCGATAGCCATGTAAACCTCGCAAATGAGTACAATTGTGATACAAGTTTAAGAGGCTTACGCGATTTATAAACTTTACAAGCTTTCATGTGTAGCTTTGTTCATAATAATCAACATGAATTCATTCCTTATGCCGGTTTCTTTTCTGAAAATAGTGTCATCGTGTTGGTTCTTCCCAGCCCTCCCAATAGTTGGGTTGTTCCTGTCATAAAATAATTTCCGCTTGATAACAAAAGGGGTTTCATTATGTACCAACAAAGAGAGCAATTTTGGCTAGCGCCAGGGAACCTTGTTCAAAAGTGAGAATCTAAGAGTGCAACGTGAGGGCAACATTTTTTTAAGAAAAGAAAACCCTATTTATGGAAAGCGTTCACGGCCTTATGGAAACCTTTGTCATAGATTTTTGCTCGACTACTTTGGTTTGTTTTTAGTTCCATTTCCTTTTCGTTGTGAAGCGAGTTCCCCTATTAATTCGAGCGTTGCGTTATTTCCTTGGATTGTGAGTTTTCAATAATTTTATTGCCACTGTTACGGTGAGGTGGCGTGCTTTCCCTACCACACCGAGGATCTTGAGTTTAAGTCTTGACTGAAGCAATATTAAGAATATAGAAACAGGTTTTTTCAATTAGGAAAACAATTTTTCCAAAAGGAGTCTGTTCTCGTGAGTGATTTGTCGAGCACTTTGAGTGTATTTCTGCCTTCAGAAATTTTCAGTGAAAAGCCATCTGTCTAGCAAATGCCGTTCGGAGTCGGTGTAGAATATGTTAGTCCTGTCGCGCCAGTTCGTATGAAAAATCAAGAGGAGCGCGATGCAAATTGGAATACAAGCTCGAATTATATTGCGCCTTGTACCTATTTCTTTTTATTATTTTATCTGAGAAAGCGCAACAGGCTTTTACGGCGTAATTACAACCAATATTCACATAGGGCTGCCAGCAATACTATCTTTGAAGCTTCTAAACCGATTTGGATGTAATCCTCTGTATCCGATTTTAAGATTTTCTATTTGCGTGTAGCTCCTAAGGCTGCTTTACAGAGCTGCCACCTGTATGATGTTTTAAAAACGCATATAATAGCTTCACTTGTATATTTGTGTGCATGCAACTCTTTTTTATTTATTTATTTATACTCAGTTGAGCAGAGCTCACAGAGTATATTAAGTTTGATTGGATAACGGTTGGTTGTACATATATAAAGGAATCGAGATAGATATAGACTTCCATATATCAAAATAATCAGGATCGAAAAAAAATTTGATTGAGCCATGTCCGTCCGCCCGTTAACACGATAACTTGAGTAAATTTTGAGGTCTTTTGATGAAATTTGGTATGTAGGTTCCTGAGCACTCATCTCAGATCGCTATTTAAAATGAACGATATCGGACTATAACCACGCCCACTTTTTTGATATCGAAAATTTCGAAAAACCGAAAAAGTGCGATAATTCTTTACAAAAGACAGATAAAGCGACGAAACTGGGTAGATGAGTTGAACTTATGACGCAGAATAGAAAATTAGTAAAATTTTGGACAATGGGCGTGGCACCGCCCACTTTTAAAAGAAGGTAATTTAAAATTTTGCAAGCTGTAATTTGGCAGTCGTTGAAGATATCATGATGAAATTTGGCAGGAACATTACTCCTATTACTATATGTACGCTTAATAAAAATTAGAAAAATCGGAGAAGGACCACGCCCACTTTTAAAAAAAAATTTTTTTTAAAGTAAAATTTTAACAAAAAATTTAATATCTTTACAGTATATAAGTAAATTATGTCAACATTCAACTCCAGTAATGATGTGGTGCAACAAAATACAAAAATAAAAGAAAATTTCAAAATGGGCGTGGCTCCGCCCTTTTTCATTTAAATTGTCTAGAATACTTTTAACGCCATAAGTCGAACAAAAATTAACCAGTCCTTTTGAAATTTGGTAGCGGCATAGATTTTATTACGTTAACTGTTTTCTGTTTAAATGGGCGAAATCGGTTGATGCCACGCCCAGTTTTTATACACAGTCGTCCGTCTGTCCTTCCGCATGACCGTTAACACGATAACTTGAGCAAAAATCGACATATCTTTAATGAACTTAGTTCACGTGCTTACTTGAACTCACTTTATCTTGGTATAAAAAATGAACGAAATCCGACTATGACCACGCCCACTTTTTCGATATCGAAAATTACGAAAAATCGAAAATATGCCATAATTCTATACCAAATACGAAACAAGGGATTAAACATGGCAAGGTAATTGAATTGTTTTATTGACGCGAAATATAACTTTAGAAAAAAACTTCATAAAATGGTTGTGACACCTACCATATTAAGTAGAAGAAAATGAAAAAGTTCTGCAGGGCGAAATAAAAAACACTTAAAATCTTGGCAGGTATTACATATATAAATAAATTAACGGTATCCAACAGATAATGTTCTGGGTCACCCTGGTCCACATTTTGGTCGATATCTGGAAAACGCCTTCACATATACAACTACCACCACTGCCTTTTAAAACTCTCATTAATACCTTTAATTTGATACCGATATCGTACAAACTCATTCTACAGTCACCCCTGGTCCACCTTTATGGCGATATCTCGAAAATGCGTCCACCTATAGAACTAAGCCCCACGCCCTTTTAAAATACTCATTAACACCTTTCTTTGGATACCCATATTGTACAAACAAATTCTAGGGTCACCCTTGCTCCACCTTTATGGCGATATCTCAAAACGGCGTCCACCTATGGAACTAAGGAATACTCCCTTTTAAAATACTCATTAACACCTTTAATTTGATACCCATATCGTACAAACACATTCTAGAGTCACCCCTGGTCCAGCTTTGTGGCGATATTTCGAAACGGCGTCCACCTATAGAACTAAGGCCCACTCCCTTTTAAAATACTCATTAACACCTTTCTTTTGATACCCATATTGTACAAACAAATTCTAGGGTCACCCCTGGTCCACCTTTATGGCGATATCTCGAAAACGCGACCACCTATATAACAACCACCAATCCCTTTTAAAACTCTCATTAATACCTTTAATTTGATACCCATATCGTACAAACATATTCTAGAGTCACCCCTGGTCCACCTTTGTGGCGATATTTCGAAACGGCGTCCACCTATAGAACTAAGGCCCACTCCCTTTTAAAATACTCATTAACACCTTTCGTTTGATGCCCATATTGCACAAACAAATTCTAGGGTCACCCCTGGTCCACCTTTATGGCTATATCCCTAAATGGCGTCCACCTATAGAACTATGGCCCACTCCCTCATAAAATACTCTTTAATGCCTTTCATTTGATACGCATGTCATATAAACATATTCCAGGGTTTCCCTCGGTTCATTTTCCTACATGGTTATTTTCCCTTATATTGCCACCATAGCTCTCAACTGAGTATGTAATGTTCGGTTACACCCGAACTTAACCTTCCTTACTTGTTTTTTTTATTTTTTGTTTTTTAATTTATATATCAATAAAATCTCACAGACAAAGGATGGTATAAAAAGTTCTGCAAATTTAAGAATGCACATAAATTAGTAACAATTTCTTTTTATTTTTGTAGTTTTGTTTTATATATTTTTAAGTTTTTTCCGAATCATGAATGTCCTCTCCAGACTATAAGCGGTAGAACTGGGTTACTGGCATCGTTCCCCGCTACATTTTCGAATACGTTTCGTCCTCCATTATACAAAAATTTTTGTTTGCAAATTTGGAAATACTTTCTGAAATTTATTTTCACTTCATTTTCGAAGGTTTTCTTTCTGCAGGTTTTATTACCATTTTTCTCTTTTATTTGTGTGGCTTGTACAAGTGTGGTTTTGGCTACATCTTTGTTGGCATGGATCGGCAAAGGTGTTTCATAAGTAACTTTTTTTTTTTTTTATTTAAAAATATTTTATGATAGGGTTGCTCCTCACTTTAACTATATATTTGCAAAATTTCATATAATTAAGCTATAGAATTTCGAAAGCAAAGTTAAGTCACGCCGAGCTCAGTTTGGTAGCACTGTTTAGGTTAGGTAAGGTTGAACTGACCGGTCCATAAGGATCTTACAAAGACTGAATGAGCCCGTAGTGTCAGCAAAAGTTTGTCTAACGACCAAACTGAAAAACCCTTCAAAAAAGCAGGACCTATGATATAAAATAACTTCTTCATCCTGGCAAATACTAGAAGCTTTCTAGGACCTATGCCACTTGCTACTTCTATGTCTGACAGCGATATAAGGAAGACATATTCGATCGTTTTCTCCTCCAACCAGCATTTCCAACATCTGCTATAACTGAGCAAGCCCATTTTTATAGCTTGTGACGCCAGAAGGCAGTGTCCAGTCAGAATAACCATAATGAGCCTAAATTCCTCTCAATTTAATGAAAGAAGTTACTTTGTTAGTCCAAGCTTGTAAGATCTACACATGATTTTTGACATTTTGCAGCTCCACGTACGAGTTCACGCCTTTCCCGCTTTGTCGATCATGTGCACCTTTCGCGTTCTCTTTACCTCGCCCAAGCTAATATGGTCGTTGAAGACAAAGCTTCGAGGGATGCGCCGTTTTTAGCTAGTTTATCCGCTTTTTCATTTCCATCTATTCCTCTATGTCCTGGGACCCCATAAAGATGAGTGCAACTTTGAAGCCACCAGTGTACACGTATATCGTTTTGTACGCCATTTGGGTACCCTTGCACGCACCATACACCTGCATTGTGGATCTCAGACCCCCTTCGAAGCGCAAATATGGAACGCGGTAGTCTGTTTGTCCTCCCTTTAAATTTTCAAGGTAGGTTTTTTTTTGCGATATACCAAATTGTTTTCTTAAAAGTATGCTCCAATAAATATGCCGATAAAGTGAGAATTGGATGAAACAAAGATGAATAAATTTTGGTAGAAGCACCCTCGGTATCTACCAAAAATTGGTAGATTCTGCCAAAAAACTTTGGTTTCGAAAACAGGTCGACGCGTTTGATTAGCTGAAAAAATATTTCCGAAATACTTGTAAAACGCCCAGGAAAGGTATTTATGTCCGAATGTTAGACGGGATTATTTGCTTATCCTGATTATTGCAGTTACAAATAGGACTAATTCTCAACAGATGGCTATACCTATACTTAAAAAGCTTACAAAAGTCTGCTAAAGGTCATATTTACTGGATTCTACTACAAGATCTGTATCCAAAAGGCCGAAGTGGCATATATGCAAGACTTCAAGATTTAGTAAATTGCTTGGTTGACCATCTCAAAGCTTAGGTGTAAATCAAATAGAGGAATTGATGTCGTTCGGGTTTTAGTAGGAGTATGGACAATAGTTGAGCCAAAGTTGAGCTATAAGATTCCAAACCTTTACTGACTCCACAAAAACTGGCAAAAATCTTAAGCATATTGCACAAGGTTTGGAAAAATATATAAGATTTACCAGAGTAGTGAGTTTGGTTGGTTTTATTAGCAATATTTAATTTCGAAATGCATGGTATATAAGTGTTGAATCGATTGCTTGAATCTTTTTATCCCAGAGCAATCCTCTTGTCTTCTTTCATTTTCTAATATCACAAAATATTTATGCGAAATTCCCCAAAAAAAAGTTCATTGAATAAAAGTAAAAAAGGCGTTTGAGATTCCCTTTGTTGATTGCACAAAAGAAAAAAAAAAAATGTTTGCTGTTATTTATGCAAAATTTTGTATCAAACTAACAACATTGGCGTTAGAGCCAATCTACCACACAAACGCCTAAATTGACGCTGCGCTGTTTGCTTTTATTAAATTTAAAAATTTTTTTGTGCACAAAACTAAGATTTAGCACATTCCTGGCTGCAGGTAAAAAAATGGTGTGTATTTGTTTTGCGAAATTCAATAACATGTACTACAACAAATATGTTGTACAACAAATATGCTGTAAAGCAATTGTAGATGTGGTATCTATGTTGGTATACACGCATCAATAAGTATGAATAGTTTTTGTGTATTTGATAGAATTCGGTGTATGTATGTATCTGCTAGTCTGTAACACTCGTACAACGTTCGAATATTTATGGCATATGGCATTGACACGTAGACGCAGTGGTGTACAGACACAACACTAAACAAATTTGAAATATTCACAATAGCACAAGTAAAAAGTAAAATTTTCGATATACCGGAATGAAATTTACTTAGAAGGCTTTGGTTTACTTTTTATGCTCAGCTGAGCAGAGCAGAGCTCACAGACTATATTAATTTTGTTCGCATAACGCTACCCCGTAACGGCATAAACTAATCGAGATAGATATAGACTTCTATATATCAATATGATCTGGGCGAAAAAAGAAATTCATTTAGCCATGTCCATCCGTTCGTAAACACGATAACTTGAGTAAATTTTGAGGTATCTTAATGAAATTTGGTATGCAAGATTCTGGGCACTCATCTCAGGTCGCTATTTAAAATGAACGAAATCAGACTATAACCACACCCACTTTTTTGATATCGAAAATTTCGAAAACCGAAAAGGTGCGATAATTTATTACCAAAGTCGGATAAAACGAGGAAACTAGGTAGGTGGGTTGACCTTATGACGCAGAATAGAAAATTAGTAAAGTTGTGGATAATGGTCGTGGCAACGCCCACTTTTAAAAGAAGGTAATTTAAAAGTTTTGCAAGCTGTAATTTGGCAGCTGAGTATGTAATGTTCGGTTACACCCGAACTTAGCCTTCTTTACTTCTTAGTTACGATTTTGTATTCACACGATTTGAATATATGTACGCATATGTGTTGGTATGTATGTATTAGAGATATACGCCGCCGTCGGTTTTCGTACGCCGCCTCCGAATGTCAAAAATATCGGCGCGGTGGTGTTCGGCCCGTGACTATATTTTCTACTCATTTAAGACTGTCTAGGCCGTTTATTTTTCATGTCGAAAATTGGTATCAACGAATGCCCAACATTGCCAGTTATAAGAACTCACTCTTCAAATTTTTCTAACCGCTCAAAATTTATTTGAAACAAGTAAGGACAGGGACTCTTTTCGGCTGTACCGAAGACTTCATACCTTTCATGAATGGGGCTGAAAAATAATTTTATCCCATTCATGATATCCAAATAATCGGCTATATAAGATATGAAATATATAATGAACAGATGTACATACCTAAGCGATTTTTAAGATAAATAAAAAATAAAAAATAGGTAGGTACTTTGTGTGAGGATGCAAGGTTTCAGGTTTTTTGTGGCCTGTATGAAACAACTATGACCAGGAATTACTTATTTCAACAATTTATGATGTAAGCGTAAGTATTTACTGAAATCTGAAACTTCTAACCGTAAAAAAGGGGTTAAAAATTACAGTATAAGGGGTATATAATATATATTCCACCGATCTGTATAATTTTTTCAGACAACAATATACGCTAAATATGTAAGCATTTGCTAAAATTCTAAGCTACTAGCTGTTCAAATATTGTAGAAGTTGCGAAAAGTTTCTTATCTGAACAATCGGTTGTGGGGGTCATATGCTATATGTACGACCGATATGATCCATTTTTTCAGACAACAATATGTGCGTTATAGGAAAACATATTTTGAAATTATTTTTGAAATTATTTATTTTTTTGAAGTTTGAAGCTTCAATTTGATAAATTGAGGAAGATATAACAAAAATTCTCTTTTTCTGTAAAATCGGTTGCATGGAGTATATATGCAATAGTGGTTCCCACAAATGTCTAATCGGACCCCTAAATACACCCGCTCACCAAATTTTGTCAATATATCTCAACTATTGAGGGACTAGTTTGCATACAAACAGACAGACGGACATGGCTAAATCAACTCAGCTGTTCATCCTGATAATTTCGGTATGTTTAATAATGGGTCCATCTATTTTCCCTTAAGGACTTAAAATTTTGAGTTTCGTGACGAAGTTAATATACCATTTCATTTTCATGAAAATTATAAAAACAGACACCGTTTAAATGATCTTTTGAAAAGATTCTCACCACATAATTAAGTTCAAGATATATGTACATATGTACGCATAAGAATGTTTTGAAAAATCACTTGGCCAGATATTCAAACTCCTATTGCTAATTTGCGAAACTATAAAATGGCGCCTAAAATGATAATTTTGATTTCCAAAATTCATCACTTTAAACCCTAAACTTCTGGTTTGACATTTTCTACAATTGGCGGCCCTATCCCCAACTAGACGCTTGGAGTGAATCACATTGATTACAGCCTATCATATAAGTTTAATTATCACCTACAAGTCATGGATCCTCATAAAAATATAAATACGTAGGCATATACATACATGTTTACCAGGTGAGGCTTTGTTCTTCGCAAGAACACTCGAAGTGGTAAAGCAAAAGTGTTCCCGAGACAGTCGAACCAATTACCGACTACCTTAACGTAGTGGAAAGTCGAGCTTGTCTAAAAACTGAGGCTATGCGGTTATGCATAATGAGCTTTTATGTCAAAAGGCCGGAAAAGAACTATTTGGACGGAGCATATAAACTTCACATCTTTCAACTTAAAATCGGTCGACTTTCATTCCAAAATATCGATTTGATTTAACGAAGACTATCGAAATCAATATTTCGAACAGAAACGTTAGCAAATATTGATCTACATTTTAAAAACATTATCCATGGTACTTGTAAAATTTTAATTGTATAGATGCGCCGAGGATTATACGATTTTCACACATGAGGTAGGCAATGAAATCGACTTAGACTGCTTATTATTTCGAGGTATCCTTGGCCGAATAGTAACTCCCAAAGGATTCAAGGTTTTTCTCAAGTGTAACTCGTCGGCATACCACGGGTTGTCTCTTCATCCAAGACCTTGTTGGAATTTTCATATAAATTGCTTTTATGTGGCGGGTGGAAGCTCACACCTCGGATCTAATAGCGGGGGGGGGGGGGGGGGGGGGGGGGGGGAGTTAATTATGTGACGGAATGTAGGAGCAGTGGAAGCAAATGATCAAAGCACTTCTTACTGCAGCCGAGGAAAAAATTGGTCACCGGCGACCACGGAAAAACAACTGGTACGATGAAGAATGCCTTGTTGCTGAACTGAACTGAAAGAAAATACGCTCCCTACAGAGCTACGTTAAAAGCGAGCGCGACAAGAGGAGTGTATGGACGTTATCGCGAGTTAAAAAGGAAGCGAGACGCCCTTTCGGTAAAAAAAAAGCAGAGGCAGATAGCGGTGAGTACGAGGCGCTTAAGCTGCTAGCCACCAGGAATGACGCCGGAAAATTTTACCAAAAAATTCGGCGACAGACGGAAGGTTTTAAGACCGGGCCAAACTCTTTTAAGAACGAAGTTGGCGTCCTTGTAACTGATGTCCAGAGAGTACTTAGATTATGGAGGGAACACTTCTCTGCTCTCCTAAATGTAGACAGCGATTTACCGCACAGGGATGACGAAACCGATCCCGCAATCGATGATGATGGAATAAATGCCCCCTACCCGGTTATGATGAAGTCGGAATAGCAATAACCAGATTGAAAAACAACAAGGCCGCTGGCGTTGATGGACAGACGGACATGGCTAAATCAACACTGCTCTTCATATTGATCATTTCGGTATAATTATGGGCGGGTCTATCTATTTTCCTTTACGGACTTACAATTTTGAGATTCGTGACGAAGTTAATATACCATTCAAAAATTATATCTTCTTTTTATTCTCCTAAATGTCAAAGCCTTTGCAGCCTTTTCTGCAAGCTTCGTTCTGCGTGATATTTGATTTTATGAAAAAGTTCTGACAGATTTTGATGATAAGACTAATTTCCATATTACGTTATACTTTTTCAACTTTTCTGTGCATTATATCAATAAGTATATATTAAAACATAAATTAATTTGTTTAATTGCACATAAAAGAAAGCAACAAATCCTAAGTTTTTTTTCAACAGAAGCTTTGAGTTTACATGAACTTTTGTGTTTTGAGTAACATATCTCGTTCCAGATAAATTGCCTATATACATATATATAACGTGGCCACGCAGCGTATTATTAGAATAATGTATTATTAATCAAATTCAATATAAACACATTTTTACTTCAATTTCAATTTTGCAAATGTAAATTGTGTTTCTTAAATTGAATTTACATTGGTACTTAAACAAAGAATTGTATCAAAAGATGTTTTCATCAAAGAGGGTTCTATTGTAAATTAGACAATATGCTTTATAAAAAATGTTCTAAAAAAAAAAAACAACAAAGAAAAGAAATTCACACATAAAAATACGAATAACTTTTAACGCTTTTGTATGTATTTATGTTTATTGAGAGTGCGAATAACGCCCAGTAAAAAATACGTTTAGTTTAGGATGAATCCGGGACGAGTCGCAAAGGGGTATACGACCAGTGCCAGTTTTTATCTCTTTGTAAGAGTTACGCTGTTCCCTTTTGTTTGAGAATGTCCTAAGAAGAGACAAATTCTAGCTAACCCGAAAGGGATGGATGGGACCAATCCCCTTAGCAACCATATGGGAAAATATGAAGACTAGCGCTTTTTGGTATCAATAAGGAGTCAAATAGTGACCAGATGCATTTTTGACTTTAGTGGTATTAGAGTGATACTCACCGATGTAATTTATTTAAAAAAAAAACAATAATTTCAATAAAACAATAAAACAATAAATTTCATTTGCGGTTTTATTGAAGTAACCAACTAAATAAATTCAGTCTTTTTACTACGGTAATGCTACTCATTACAACATTTCACAAGGATTTTGTAATAAATAACTTAAGTTTTAAATCTTTTTTAAACGGGTTTATTTAGCTTGACTTTGTGTTGTTATTTACCACTTTTGTAATTAAAATTTAAGTAACTGCCCGATAAGCTACAAGCTTGAAATTTCGAATATAGTTCAGAACCCGATGACAGTGCTCGATTTGACTCATATTTGGAACACATATTAAATACATGAATAGAAAGCGATATATAAAGAAATCCGAAAAACCGGTTTTGTGGCCCGATTTGGTCATATATGGAACACATATTTCATACAGAAATATAAACCGCTTTACGACTCATATTTGGAACAAATATTACATTGAGTCCAGTAGATGTGAAATCAAAATACTTTGGTGCGCGAGGAGGACAAGCATACATGACGCTGAGTCGAGTAAAGTCTTTGGAAGGATTATGTATTGAAGACCTAGATTGAAGGAAATTGTCTGAAAGAGTCCTTGAAATAATGAGTCACTAAATGAACTAGGTTAGGTTAGGTTGGGTGGTAGATTCCCTGATAGGGGAAGCTCACTTTAACAACATGACGGTCCGTTGTGATACCACATAGAATAAACTAAACTAACGGTGACGTAGATATAACTACTTAGAGAATCGTTGGGTAGCAACGATAAAGTTCCGAATGATCCCGATCTCAACCTTGGATAGCTCCTCGGGAGATCCAAGCGAGTCACGACCGAAATACTTTCGCCTAGTTCTGGCAAAAGCTGGGCAATCAAGCATAAAGTGATTTGGTGATTCCATCTCATCATCCTCCGTACAGCTGCAGCAGGATGTAGTTTCCAATATACATGTGAGACGTACCGCATGGATACCCGTGGGTCAGTGCCCTGTCAAAACCCCAATGACCATTGAGAGGTGAGCCTTAGTGAACCCAATTATTTCAGCAGACCTCCTGCCATCCACTTTCCACCAGAAAGATCTTGATCTTGCATTTAGCTCTTGGCGGCTGCCCTTCCCACAATATCTACTGGATGTATATTCCGCATGACATTCAGTGCCAAGGTAGGTGTTGTTCTCAGAGCGCCACTGATACCAATAAGCGCCGTCCGTTGCACTGATACTAATATTTTGGAGGTGCTCGCCGTGTCCAGTGCTTTCCACCAGACCAGCACTCCATAGAGCAGAATCGGTTTGACCACCATCTCATAAAGTCAGTGTACTACTCCTGGCGAGAGCCTCCATCCCTTTCCGATAGCCCGTGCAGCAGTACAAGGCAACCGCAGCCTTCATGGCCCTATCTTCCACATTGGGCCTCCAGGACAGCTTCTTGTCCAGAACAATTCCCAAATATTTAACCCTGTCAGTAAGTACCAACGGTACCCCTCCAATTGTAAAAAAACCAATTCTGTTTTTCGCGGGTTGACCGCCAATCCACATGATTCAGCCCACCTAGCCACAGTATCCAGGTAGCCCTGCAGAACATCGCATGAACTAAATATAATGAGAAATAATAGGCAATTAAATAAAGACTAAAAACTTGAAAAAATAAAAATAATTTTTAAGTTAAACGGTTTTATTGAAAACAATACTTATATTAGGTAATAATAATACTAAAAGCTAGAAAACGATTAGGCAGCTCCTAGGTACTAGTCATCACACTCCTCACCAATGTAGAGCGTTGATCATACAATTAAATAAAGGTGTTGAACGCGTAAAATTTCTATTGATAGTCATAAGTAAGATCAATTGAACCTTAATCAGGTTATACTACACCTCACATTTATAGACATTTCACGCGCCCAACACTTTTATTTAATTGTCTGATCTACGCCCTAGATTGATGAGGAGTGTGATGACTAGTACCTAGGACCTACCTAATCGTTTTCTAGCTTTTAGTATTATTATTACTTAATGTAAGTATTGTTTTCAATAAAACCGTTTAACTTAAAATTTTTTTTAAAATTATTTTATTAACAATAAATTGGCGCAGAACACCTAAGCGTGCACTCTTTGCAACCTTATGCGTAGTGTCGGTCAGATCCTTTTTCTACTCTGATTTATACCCTTAAGAGGTACTGTTCGAAGGTCCTCTTTGTACCCGAACGGAAGATGTCAGACAGGTCCACTTTGTACCTGTTTTATTACTGTCGGGCAGATCTTCTTCGTACCCCTACGGGTGCTGTTGGACAGATACTCTTTCTTCGCCTACGAGTACATTGGGATAAGTCCTCTTTCTACTTAGGTTTTTTACCGATTTGATAATTTTTTTAAACTACAATACAATATTTCTGTTTCCTTTTTCGTATTGGCATTGTAGCAAAATATAACAAAAACAAATCCTGCAATAGTGAAATCTAAGATACTGATATATTAGGATCAGTATGCGGCTCCGGATATTTATGAAATAATTCGTTTGAGTTCCATAAATTTTTTATTTTCCCCATTTCGTTTCGTTTTCTTTTTTGATTGTTTCTTAAAATTTACTACATAAGTCTCAAGCTGACTTATCCCAACTGTAGCCAAATGGGACTAGAATGTATTAGTTTTACCCCAATCAAGACAAAAGAGATCAATCGCAGATTACTCTCTTTGGGGATTAATCGCAAGGTTTTTTGCAGTGCGTATTTTCCTCACTTGTCGCCTTACTGAATTTTTATTTTTCATATATTTAACTGCGTTCTCATATCCAATTTTCTACTAAACTCAATTTATTGTGAAAAAATATTAGTGAACATTTGTGGTGGTGAGGTACATAAAAGCACATCAAAATAATCCACGCTGTTGTAACATATTCAATTGATGTCAATTTATCGACAGACAGTAAAGAAAGCAAAGTAAAACTTTTACACCAAGTGAGTAAAATTATTGAAATAATATGAAAAGAAAAAATTAAAAAAACAAGTAAAGAAGGTTAAGTTCGGGTGTAACCGAACATTACATACTCAGTTGAGAGCTATGGTGGCAATATAAGGGAAAATAACCAAGTAAGAAAATGAACTGAGGGTAACCCTGGAATGTGTTTGTACGATATGTGTATCAAATTAAAGGTATTAATGAGGGTTTTAAAAGGGGGTGGTGGTAGTTGTATAGGTGGACGCCTTTTCGAGATATAGCCATAAAGGTGGACCAGGGGTGAATATGTTTGTACGATATGGGTATCAAATGAAAGGTGTTAATGAGTATTTTAAAAGGGCGTGGGGCTTAGTTCTATAGGTGGACGCCTTTTCGAGATATCACCATAAAGGAGGACCAGGGGTGACTCTAGAATGTGTTTGTACGATACGGGTATCAAATTAAAGGTATTAATGAGGCTTTTAAAAGGAAGTGGTGGTAGTTGTATATGTGAAGGCGTTTTCCAGATATCGACCAAAATGTGGACCAGGGTGACCCAGAACATCATCTGTTGGATACCTCTAATTTATTTATATATATAATACCACGAACAGTATTCCTGCCAAGATTTCAAGAATTTTTTATTTCGTCCTGCAGAACTTTTTCATTTCATTCTACTTAATATGGTAGGTGTCACACCCATTTTACCAAGTTTTTTTCTAAAGTTATATTTTGCGTCAATAGACAAATCCAATTACCATGTTTCATCCCTTTTTTCATATTTGGTATATAATTATGGCATTTTTTTCATTTTTCGTAATTTTCGATATCAAAAAGTGGGCGTGGTCATAGTCGGATTTCGGCCATTTTTTACACCAATTCAAAGTGAGCTCAGATAAGTACGTGAACTGAGTTTAGTAAAGATATGTCGATTTTTGCTCAAGTTATCGTGTTAACGGCCGAGCGGAAGGACAGACGGTCGACTGTGTATAAAAACTGGGTGTGGCTTCAACCGATTTCGCCCTTTTTCACAGAAATAAGTTACTGTTCCAGAATCTAAGCCCTTACCAAATTTCACAAGTATTGGTAAATTTGTGTTCGACTTATGGCATTAAAAGTATCCTAGACAAATTAAATGAAAAAGGGCGAAGCCACGCCCATTTTGAAATTTTCTTTTATTTTTGTATTTTGTTGCAACATATCATTACTGGAGTTGAATGTTGACATAATTTACTTATATACTGTAAAGATATTAAATTTTTTGTTAAAATTTACTTTAAAAAATTTTTTTTAAAAGTGGGCCTGGTCGTTCTCCCATTTTACTAATTTTTATTAAGCATACATATAGTAATAGGAGTAACGTTCCTGCCAAATTTCATCATGATAGCTTCAACGACTGCCATATTACAGCTTGCAAAAGTTTTAAATTACCTTCTTTTAAAAGTGGGCGGTGCCACGCCTAAATTTTATTAATTTTCTATTCTGCGTCATAATTTCAACTCATATACCAAGTTTCATTGCTTTATTCGTCTTTGGCAATGAATTATCGCACTTTTTCGGTTTATCGAAATTTTCGTTATCGAAAAAGTTGGCGTGGTTATAGTCCGATATTGTTCATTTTAAATAGCGATCTGGGATGAGTGCTCAGGAACCTACATACCACATTTCATCAAGAGACCTCAAAATTTACTCAAGTTATCGGGTTAACGGACGGACGGACATGGCTCAATCAAATTTTTTTTCGATCCTGGTGATTTTGATATATGGAAGTCTATATCTATCTCGATTCCTTTATACCTGTACAACCAACCGTTATCCAATAAAAGTTAATATACTCTGTGAGCTCTGCTCAACTGAGTATAAAAATTCGTGGAAAATTGTAACAACAATGGGAATGCGCGCAAACAAGTAAAAGTGGAAAGCTTATATATACGAGTATTGTAGTATGTGTGTTTTTGAAATAAATATACATACGTGTAAGTAAATTGATGGCAGTCATTTAAGAGCTGTCGAAAAAGCGACTTAATATGTATGGTGACGGTTGCAGGAGGGGCGCACTGTGGGGTGTACTGAATAATTTTTTTTTTCAAAATTTGTGTGAATTAGAACTCATAATAATGTTCACATTTTTGTGAAAAAGGTAAAATAATAATATCGAGGTACCAAAAATCGATAAAATGACTTCTCACTAGCCAAAACAACGAGGCTCCTTGCGCACGACCCTGGAAATAGCTAAAAATAGCACATCCCTCAAAGCTTGCTTCTTATACATCCTTATAATATTGTCTAAGACAAAGAGAAGATGAGAGGTGCACATCATTGACCAAGCAGGAAAGGCGTATATCCATGCGAGGAGCTGTAAAGTGTCGAAAATCATGTGTAGGTCTAACAACCATAGACTAAGAATGTTACTACTATCATTCAAAATAAAGGACTGCAGACTCATGACGAATACTCTGACTGGACAATGCCTATTGGAGTCACATGCCGTTTCATTCAGCTTGGCCAGTGACAGCAGATGTAGATCGATCACGTTTTGTGCTTGTCAGGCTAAAACTCTTGCTATAAGGAATGATACAGCAGTCAGATCTAGAAGCAGAAATTGGCATAGTTCCTGCTTCTAGTATTTGGCAAGAAAGCGAAGTTGTATAACGTAGGTCTTTTATAACAAACTTCTGTCATTGAGTCTATGTGGGGTTTTCATGGAACTGTCGTCAGTTTAAACTCATATAATCTAGCCGAAATCTTGAGGATAACATCACGTCTTTTACATATTTTGTTATCAAACTAATACTATAAATATTAAAGTTTTGATCCTCGAATATGAGTATGTCCAGACGTTCATCACTCTTGTACAGATTTTGATGAAATCTAGCGTACGAATAGCCAAATGTATGAGGTTTGTAGCTACCCATGTGGGCGCTGTAAACAATTTTATAGTTGGTAAAACCTTTAGGCTCTTCGAACCAATACCAATAATATTTACTATCCTCGTCATATAGGTCGAGATCTTAGCAATTTTGAAAAAGTGAGTCGCATGACTATTTTCGGCATGAATTCGGTTTATCTCTGGATCGTTTTTCAAGATAATTTTGGGACTAGTTCTTGACTGTTTCGTGAATGTTTGAGTATAGTTTTATGGCTTTTTCCGACAATATCTGGACTATATTCGTTATCCTTGTTGACTGATTTGCAAGCATATCGGAACTTTTTGATAAAGTTTAGGGATATTTCCAAATTTTTTTCCGAAAAGTTTTCGGCATCCTTTTGGGAATGTTTTCATATCTACTTCGGAATATTTTTCGTATTTTTTCGGAATAATTTTATGGTAGCTTTTGGATTTTTTGAGGGTTTATTTTAGGTCATTTCGGGAAGGAACATTTTTATTAGGAAACAAACTATCTTTACATAATTATAAAATTTGTGGTTGATCTTTTCGAGACTGTTTCAATATTAGAACTAATAACAGTTTAGCTTCCGAACAATTTTAGTATTTTTTTTGTATAGTTTCCGGAACACCTCGCAATAATTTCGGGACCATTTTCAGAAACATATATACAATTTTTCTTATTGGAAATAATTGACTGGCTGAGACACGCTAACAGCGGATTAACGGGATCAGAAAAAAGAAAACGGTCCCAGTGGGTTAAGGAAAATAAATAATAATAATAAATACAGAGCTCTCCGAGGAGAGCTAGGCCCAAACGCCAGGATGGGACTTACATTTTTTATGCTGACTCCGAACGGGAGCCTCAGTGCCATAAATTTTCACTCAGAAAATTTTCTTGACAAAAATATACTCGGAGTGTTTGCCAAACTAGTGCCGAGGGGCCGACCCCGCTTAAGGGAGCTATTGTCTAAATTATACAACTTTTTTCTGAATTTTTGGTGTTGCTTTGTCCGGGAAGCAAGGACCACGTCGGCGACCCTGTCTAGAAGATTCTTTTGAAATAATCTCGGGATCATTTTCAGAACCGTCTCCGTGAAACGAAAAAACGCTTCAATCAGATAATGAGATCAGAATAGAGACATAAAGACGCCCGTAGCAAGTTATGGATAGTTATGGAGTTCAGGATATTCCCGCAGAAAGCATGCCTCTCGTATGGTTGACATGATTTCCTAGACTCGTCAAAAAGAAAACTCTGAAAGTGGTATCAGATGTAGCGTACCCGTTTCATTTCTGAAAAAACTATTCAAGTCATTCCGCTGAACTTTCGAGGAGGAATTTTGCGGTTGCAACAATAACAAAAACATTGACCGAAAGACCATATTTAAAATTCTGGCTGAACGGAATATTACACAATTATAGTCTGCAAGAAAATTCCGTGTTTAATAGAAGGAGTCACCATCAAGGCGATCAATTCAGCAATTGCGTTTAATCCAACAAGGCTATGCAAATACGGA
The DNA here is from genome assembly GCF_040869045.1 of Eurosta solidaginis. Taxonomy (NCBI): domain Eukaryota; kingdom Metazoa; phylum Arthropoda; class Insecta; order Diptera; family Tephritidae; genus Eurosta; species Eurosta solidaginis. The sequence goes on from NC_090320.1 coordinate 218,802,004, forward strand.
TGCAAAGAGTTGATCAAAAGCATGTATCAATTCTATTGCGAATCTTGGTAAAAATGGGTTTTGTGTGTGTTAAGGCAAACTTTTTAGAAAAGTTATTGTGTAAACTATGCCAGATAATGCGAAAACAGTCTTACCTATATCTCGTATAAGCATAGTGGGCCAAGGTTTGGGTAACCTAAGACCTAATAAGCCTATTATCTGCTGGCTCTTCTTGCTACAACAAGAGAAATGACTCGCAGCATCCCTTTCTCGATTTGAAGAAGCTATTGACAATGCAAAAACAACAGAGGTGAAAGCTGCTACTTCTGATTTTGAGTTCCTTGCAAGCATTTACCAGCAATTTCATCATCAGGATAACCTCCACGGTGGTGCTGATTTCAGATTTATGCCTACTCTGTTCTGAAGTAGTGAAACTGGTAGGCCCGTGATGAATAGGTATGAGATCTCACTGTTGACCTTTACGAGTTTGGAACTGAGAAACTTTAGTCGTATTCTAGGAAATTGAGTAGAAAAGGGCTTTACCGATAAACAAAGATGACATATAAAAAGCTGAAACTCCCACTGTACAAAAGAACACAGAATTACATCGCGTGCCATTTTCTGGTTTACGTATAAAATAAATTTTATTTAGTTTATTTTAAACGTGGATTTTTGGCATTGATGATGTCAGCAACGGTTAAGCTGCCTAAGGTTAAATATGTTATGTACATTTAAAATACGACAGTGAAGTTTCACAATCACAATTGTGCAAAATATGTAAAGGTGAAAAATATTTTACATTTCAATTGTGTTATTGAAGTTTAGCCCATGAGCAAAAGAAGTAACGTGCACCACAAATTTGGAATGACGAGGCAATGAGTTGCGTGCCACACATGCCACAAATGGTAGTTAGTGTGCATGTATGTTTGATACTCGAATGTATGTACACATTGCGAATAATTGTTATAGCAATTGGATTCCGGCATCGCATTGATATAAAAGTACATACAAACATATACACTAGGGTGGTTCATGCATGTACATATGAATAAAAAAAATCATTTATAAAAACACTGGTATCGTCTTCTTTTGTAATGCCAAAACTTTCAACTGATAAGGCCTTTAAGCTTAGACATGATGAAATTAATACGTTTGTTGTTGTAGCGATAAGGACACCCCTGAAAGCTTTGAGGAGTATTCTCGATTGGTTTTGGTCTTTTGCTGGTACGTTCCTGTAAGAAGCCTCATTCAGGTACTAGAACCACCACCTCGGGAATGATTTAATACGACCAAATTGTACCCTCGATGCCATCCCGGCTACTGCTCTAAGTTTAACGAGGAACTGGGGAACGCCAGAGCCTCGCCTGCTAGATATGTGTATATTACATCAGTATTTGTAACAGGATTACCTCCCATAGGTGAGATTGACAGAAGGGTTTTAAATGAAAAAGATTGAAATTTGGGCCATTGTATGAAATTAATACTCTGGTCTTCTCATTCCATTGAGGTTTTCCCCTATTCCGAAAAGACCGGTATATCATGCAAAACTGACTTTGAGTTCTACTGCGACTGAAGTAGATTTTGAGATACAATACTGTAACGAATTTCGGAAAATTCCCAATTATTTTGCAGCTTCTGTTAACGTTCGAATCTCTGTTGTGTCTAATAAATAACTCAAATATTCAGTATAACAAAACGTAATTTATTTAGACTACTTTGGGAGTAGTACTTCACAATTACAATATCAAGTACTTCACTAAAGCGTATTATGCTCTCGATTACCGCGTTCGCCCATTTATCCTAAGGTCTAGAATTTTTCCGAACATGCCTTCTAGCTATATACATGTAGTTTATGTAAGGCCATATGCTTTATTGCCGTGTATGTGTGTGAAATTTTATCTCAAGTGTTTGCAATTGGGGCTAGAAATTTCGTGAGTTTTCAAGTTGCTAATATCTTTAAAAACAGATCAGAAGAAACTGAGAAAATTAAAACTGTGCTTTTTACTATTGGATCGTATTTGGATATTCCTCTCAGCTGTAGTTCCAAGAAAAATGCTATTTTGATGATACTCATTACAAAAAAATTACGTTCTATATTTGTATGTAGGTTGTGATTAAAAGTATAAGCTTTTGAATCTGAAATCAATAAGCACATTATTTTATTAAAAACAGCCAAATGCATCCAAACATATCCGTACCACTTGAGCTGACGGTCACCAGTACATATACGTAACATTTTTTTAATTATTTGGTATGAAAGTCTTACATACTTACTAACATACAAGTGAAGCTAATATTGGCGTGTTATGAACCAACCTACTTGCGATAAATCCTGTTAAAAAAGAATGAGACTGAAGTGTCACCTCTCCGCTGCAGTTACACCCCTGAACTTTTATTATGATGTGGATACGTGTTATAAATTTTCTAGGTAACCAAACTGAATAATAAGGAAACAAAAATTTAAAATCACCCTAATACACACACACTGCATCAATTTCATAAAATTTTTTGTTTCTTCTGCTATTTTTATCGGATATCTATCTATATATACGCTGGCAAGACTGCTATCAATTTCCTCAACACGTGTGATAAACTTAATTCTTTTGACACCGAACTGCAATGCAACAATCCATAAAAAATTTAATACTCATCTCTTTGTTGCCTTCAAAGCAGCCTTGACAGAGCTTAAACCCCCTGCTCTGCTACTGCTGTACATAAATTTTTGGTTTTATGCAAAGCTAATAATCATCACCAACTCCATGCGGTTTGAGAAAGAGCTCTTCAAGTGCTTGGAAACCAAGCGAGGCTTCAGACATTTCTTTAAACTAATGCTGGATAAGAAAATTTTAGCATAATATGATAAGCGATTATAAAGTCTTTTATAAAGGTGTACAACTGCTTGCGAAACAAGCGCGCCGTAAATTCTGCCTACTCTGAATTGAATAGAGAGTAAAACATTGGGTCTTGACGTAAATGAAGACAAGGTGGAATACTTGCTGTCATCCAAGCAAGAATCGGCGCCCTAGTGCCTTGGCATAGACTATGAAACCGGTATTAACAGCGTAAAGAATATCAGATCAGAAACCAAGCGAAAAATAACTTCTTTTAACAAGTGCTACTTTGGACTGCGTAAGAAATTGAGAGCAAAACTATCTCAAATGTACAAAATATCAAAAACTACTAGGCAATTTAAAGTCAAGCGTTCCTGATCTTATGGTAGCTTGGAGTGATGTTTTAGGAAATTGCGTAGTAGTCTGGTTATTAGTTTGCATCCAGACTACAAAAAATAAGACCTACATATTCATATATTAAATACTAAAATTTTTATTTACGGATATGCGCATACCATAAACACCTTGCTATACTCAAGTTGGTGTAAAAATGTGTGATCTACTAACGTACTAACTTTCGTGCTTGAAATTGAAAGTGAAAAATGTGCTGAAGCTGTTCGACTCAATGGTGTGCCAGTCTGTCTCATCGATTTACTCTAACGCCCCGATTCTAGTGTGGTAACAACATTCTTCACCACGGTAACAAAATTATGTGGAAACTTTTACATCCTTTTGGTATTCTATCCACGAAAATAGCCGGATAATTTTTTACCCACTAAAGTAGGTCGATACATCGAAATAACCACACAACAGCTGTTGTTTAGAAAAGGGCAAAACTGAAAAATAAAGAATTGTAAGCGCAAATAAGTAGAGATAATAGTAAAAAAGTGTTGCCTCTTGTTATATATTATATATTTGTTTACATTATGTACTTTCGCAGAATAAATTACAATATAGCTATGTAAAATCTTATGCATGTATGTACATATATACACATCGTCTCGTTTATTCGTTAACCTCGTATCTACGAGTGACACATTTTCGGTAAAGCCATGGCTGAACCATACAAGGCGGCAGCATGGTGATATACCACAAACATAGATAAAAATTCCATGTACTTTGTTTTTGTAAATTCGATGGACGAATGTCAAAATCGTACTGCGCCGGAAGTTGATGCATCAAATCAAATAAAAAAGTTTTTATTCAGCTGTCGTGTGCTGCCACTCTGTATCGTTTCGCCATGGGTAAAGCGAAGAAAACCAACTTTTAAATTTCACCACAGACATTGGTGAGTTTTTCAGTGATGACAGCGTTACCACTTTGGCCAGAATCGCGAATAAAAGAACTGGTAACGATTTTAGGTTACATAATGTTCTGGGTACTATTTTACCGGTAACGCTCAGAATCGGCCCGTAAATGTCGATATATTCGGGGTGTAACTCTGATTGCATGAAAGTGGCAATATATGTGTACGTATGTGTATACGCATATACATACATATATGTGTATTGATTCAACGTAGTTTTCATCTGTTTCCTCTCCATATAGCTTCATAGAAGAGTATTCTTAAAACACCATACCCATTCCCTACTGAATTATTTCTTCCTGGCTAAAATATGTGCATGATCTGATGCATTAACCACACATATACAAAATTTCTAAAACTTTAGTTTTTTCATACTTTATAGCATAATTGAGTTCTCTTCTATTTCTGCTGCTGTCAGTGTTTGTATTGATGTAATCGGTTATAATAATGAAAGTCCGTTTAGTGAATCATTTATTTAGCTTTCATGTGTGTGTTTAATTTCTATAAAGTGGTAATTCAAAATATAGGTTAAAGAGGAAGGGCACTTTTCTTATCATTATTGAATACCGAAATATGAAATGTTTGGCCCTATCGAACGATATAATTAACTGGACTCAATATACCAACTATTAAATAAATAAATTAATTTATTAGTTTTGGATTGGATACCTTTTTATCACGAAGGTAACACTATAAATTCACTTTTTTGAAATCCGGGAAAATAGCATGCAAGAAAGTTTTTCGATATTAAAAAAAAGTATAAAGATTTTATAATTTTTAATTTGCGACACCAAAAAAACTTTAGGATTTTTTAACAGAGGCTGTGTAATACAGTCTTAACAACATTATTGGAAACTCGAGAAAAGTTTAGGAAAACTTCGAACTTTTTATTTTGTGTTCTCTGAACTTTTTCATTATTCAATTTTGTAGATCAATCTATTTAAATCAGTAAGTACAAGTTGTAAAAAAATCGTGTTTAGTATAAACCATCTTTTTCAAAAGTACTTCTGTTTCGGTTTTTTTTTTTAATAATTTGGGAAACATTTTGATTTAATAAATGTGACATCAGGACGGACAAGGCGATAGCTGTTTCGATTATATTTTGTAAATATCTTCAAAGCCTTTTCTCCCGGGAATGGAATTTGAACCCGCACTCCTACGATGGTTGAAGTGTTCTGCCTTAGTTGTTCTAAACTTTATAGCAATTGCCTTCCTTGCATTTTTTTATTCTATGCACAGTACATACTTTGTATGTAATCATTTGTTAAAGTTATGCTTTTTGATGTTGGCAGGTTTCAAAGAAACTTATATTATTGCTTTTGTTCTATTTATAGAACCAAAAAGAATTAGCCAGTGTTGTATATTTGTATGAATTAAGCGGGAATTGCCCTAATTGCTTTTAAATGTATGAAAACATTTATTTCAAGCATTTTTTGAATTAAATTCAAAAAATTTTTCGCAATTTGCAGTGGGCAGAATGATTTGCTAGACCGAAATTTATTGTGCGACAAAACTGTACTCAATAAAATTCAGAAATCTGCAAGTAAAAAATTTAAAATACTCGTAACATTGTCTCGAATTTTCAAAGTTTTTCGAAAACATTGCATAAGGTTTACTGTGCATAGCTTCAGTTACAAAATCCATAGAAATTTTTTTCTTAAAATATCTAAAGTAAAAAAGATTTCAATTGACGAAATTCGAGGAATTCTTGCACTGCTATTTTATGCATGCTGCTATAAAAAAAAAACTACCACCACAGTGAGACTACGTAATCACCCGCCTGTGTAAGTGGATGACTTCAATTTCAGACAAAGTTTACAAATCTATTCAAGATTGCCTATATCAAATGTTTTAATTAGCAACTAAGATCCGATTTGTAGTTTAACGGGACTTTTATATTTTCTTTAACCGCCGAGGCTCTGGTGACCCCAATTTCTTCATGGATCTGGGGGGGGGGGGGGGGTGGTAAGGCGTTTTGGCCTAGCAGGTTTCATGTGGTCATACCAAATCGTTCCCGAGATGGTCGGGATAATACCTTAGTGGTGCTTGTTAGCGGAACGTACCGGATCTGCAACTGGCAAACGACCACCAACATCAGTATTACTCAAAACAAGTAAAAAAGGTTAAGTTCGGGTGTAACCGAACATTACATACTCAGCTGAAAGCTATGGAGACAAAATAAGGGAAAATCACCATGTAGGAAAATGAACCTAGGGTAACCCTGGAATGTGTCTGTATGACATGGAAGGTATTAAAGAGTATTTTAAGAGGGAGTGGGCAATAGTTCTATGGTGGACGCCATTTAGTGATATCGCCATAAAGGTGGACCAGAGGTGACTCTAGAGTGCGTTTGTACGATATGGGTATCAAACGAAAGGTGTTGATGGGTATTTTAAAAGGGAGTGGGCCTTAGTTTTATAAGTGGATGCTTTTTCGAGATATCGCCATAAAGGTGGACCAGGGGTGACTTTATTTTATGTTTGTACGATATGGGTATCTAATTAAGGGTATTAATGAGGGTTGTAAAAGGGAGTGGTGGTAGTTGTATATGTGAAGGTATTTTCGAGATATCGACCAAAATGTGGACCAGGGTGACCCAGAATATCATCTGTCGTGTACCGCAAATTTGTTTATATATGTAATGCGACGAACAGTATTCCTGCCAAGATTCCAAGGGCTTTTGATGTCGCCCTGCAGAACTTTTTCATTTTCTTCTACTTAATATGGTAGGTGTCACATCCATTTTAGAACGTTTTTTTTCTAAAGTTATATTTTGCGTCAATAAATCAATCCAATTACCATGTTTCATCCCTTTTTTCGTATTTGGTATAAAATTACGGCATTATTTTAATTTTTCGTAATTTTCGATATCGAAAAAGTGGGCGTGGTCATAGTAGGATTTCGCCCATTTTTTATACCAATACAAAGTGAGTTTAGATAAGTACGTGAGCTGAGTTTAGTAAAGATATATCGATTTTTGCTCAAGTAATCATGTTAACGGCCGAGTGGATGAACAGACGGTGGACTGTGTGTAAAAACTGGGCTTAGCTTTAACCGATTTCGCCCCTTTTCACAGAAAACAGCTGTCGTCCTAGAATCTAAGCACCTACAAAATTCCACAGGGATTGGTAAATCTTTGTTCGACTTATGGCATTAAAAGTATCCTAGACAAATTAAATGAAAACGGGCGGAGCCACGTCCATTTTGAAAATTTCTTTTATTTTTGTATTTTGTTGTACCATATCATAACCGGAGTTGAATGTTGACATAATTTACTTATATACTGTAAAGATATTAACTTTTCTTTTAAAATTTGAATTAAAAAAATTTTTTTTTAAAAGTGGGCGTGGTCGTTCTCCGATTTAGCTAATTTTTATCAAGCATACATATAGCAATAGGAGTAAAGTTCCTGCCAAATTTAATCTATTTAATCTATTTATTTATTTAATCTTGAAATTGTTACATTTCTTACAGACTAATTACAAATGTAGGCAAATACCAACTAACTTAACTGGTCATTAAGTAGCATTTTAAACCTATTTTCACAAAAGGAGAAATCCAAAGCTGAAGATTTCGGAAGCAAATTAAACTCTTTATGAGCTCTGACAACAGGAGCATTGGCATTTCATCATGATGTCTTCAACAACTGCCAAATTACAGATTGCAAGAATTTTAAATTACCTTCTTTTGAAAGCGGGCGGCGCCACGCCCATTGTCCAACATTTTACTAATTTTCTATTCTGCGTCTTAAGTTCAACTCAACTTGGTAGGATTTCATCGCTTTATCCGTCTTTGGTAATGAATTATCGCACTTTATCCGTTTTTCGAAATTTTCAATATCGAAAAAGTGGGCGTGGTTATAATCCGATATCGTGCATTTTAAATAGCGATCTGAGATGAGTGCCCAAGAACCTATATACCAAATTTCATAAAGATTCCTTAATATTTACTCAAGTTATCGTGTTAACGGACAGACGGACGGACGGACATGGCTCAATCAAATTTTTTTTCGATACTGATGGTTTTGATATATGGAAGTCTATATCTATCTCGAATCCTTTATACCTGTACATCCAACCGTTAACCAATCAAAGTTAATAAAAATTTGTGAGCTGTGCTCAACTGAGTATAAAAACATGTAAGAAAGGCTAAGTTCGGGTGTAACCGAACATTACATACTCAGTTGAGAGCTGTGGAGACAAAGTAAGGGAAAATCACCATGTTGTAAAAAGAACCTAGTGTAACCCTGGAATGTGTTTGTATGACATTGTATCAAATGGAAGGTGTTAATGAGTATTTTAAAAGGGAGTGGGCCTTAGTTCTATAGATGGACGCCATTTAGGGATATCGCCATAAAGGTGGACCAGGCCTGACTCTGGAATTTGTTTGTACGATATAGGAATCAAATGAAATGTGTTAATGATAATTTTAAAAGGGAGTGGGCCTAAGTTCTATAGGTGGACGGCTTTTCGAGATATCGCCATAAAGGTGGACCACGGGTGACTCTAGAATTTATTTTGTATGATATGGGTATCAAATGAAAGGTATTAATGAGTATTTTAAGAGGGCGTGGGCCTTAGTTCTATATGTAGACGCCTTTTCGAGATATCCTTATAAAGGTGGACGGGGTGACTCTAGCATTTGTTTGTACTATTTGGGTATCAAATGAAAGGTGTTAATGAGTATTATAAAAGGGAGTGCGCCTTAGTTTTATAGGTGGACGCCTTTTCGAGATATCGCCATAAAGGTGGACCAGGGGTTACTCTAGAATTTGTTTGTACGATATGGGTATCAAATGAAAGGTGTTAATGAGTATTTTAAAAAGGAGTTGGCCTTAGTTCTTTTTCATTTTTCATAATTTTCGATATCGAAAAAGTGGGCGTGGTCATAGTCGGATTTCGGCCATTTATTACACCAATACAAAGTGAGTTCAGATAAGTACGTGAACTGAGTTTAGTAAAGATATGTCGATTTTTGCTCAAGTTATCGTGTTAACGGCTGAGCGGAAGGACAGGAGGTCGACTGTGTATAAAAACTGGGCGTGGCTTCAACCGATTTCACCCTTTTTCACAGAAAACAGTTATCGTCCTAGAATCTTAGCCTCTACCAAATTTCACAAGGATTGGTAAATTTTTGTTTGACTCATGGCATTAAAAGTATCCTAGACAAATTAAATGAAAAAGGGCGGAGCCACGCCCATTTTGAAATTTTCTTTTATTTTTGTATTTTGTTGCACCATATCATTACTGGAGTTGAATGTTGCCATAATTTACTTATATACTGTAAAGATATTAAATTTTTTGTAAAAATTTCACTTTAAAAAAATTTTTTTAAAAGTGGGCGTGGTCCTTCTCCGATTTTTCTAATTTTTATTAGGCGTACATATAGTAATAGGAGTAACGTCCCTGCCAAATTTCATCATGATACCTTCAACGAATGACAAATTACAGCTTGCAAAACTTCTAAATTACCTTCTTTTAAAAGTGGGCGGTGCCACGCCCATTGTTCAAAATTTTACTAGTTTTCTATTCTGCGTCATAAATTCAACTCATCTACCAAGTTTCGTCGCTTTATCTGTCTTTGGTAATGAATTATCGCACTTTTTCGGTTTTTCGAAATTTTCGATATCGAAAAAGTGGGCGTGGTTATAGTCCGATATCGTTCATTTTAAATAGCGGTCTGAGATGGGTGCTCAGGAACCTACATACTAAATTTCATTAAGATACCTCAAAATTTACTCAAGTTATCGTGTTAACGGACGGACGGACGGACGGACGGACATGGCTCAATCACATTTTTTTTCGATCCTGATTATTTTGATATATGGAAGTCTATATCTATCTCGATTCCTTTATATATGTACAACCAACCGTTATCCAATCAAACTTAATATACTCTGTGAGCTCTGCTCAACTGAGTATAACAATCAGATGAAAACTTTCTACGCCTTACAGTATTTTTATGGTCACTACATCTACGCATGATAGTATCTCAGCTTATTGGGTGATATGTTAGGACGAGAAAGTCCCTAGCAATTTTCGTTAAAGCACTGGTAATTATTTAAATTATTATTATTATTGTTCTTATTATAATATATATAGGCTTAAAAAGAACTTCTACAACTACCAAAAAGAGCAATAGCTGCTTTGATTTTCTGGAAAAAAATTTACATAATTGTCTACCACATCACCAGAAATAATATTAAGGTAGGCCCTGTGCATTGCAGTGAATCATCCCTTACGACATTCTGGATGAAATATATGGAATCGCTGATTATATCAACTCGTCCTGGAAGTGGGCACGAAAGGCCACTGTACGCGATAATAGAGATATCATCAAGATATCTCTTCTAGACGTATTTAAAACTGTTGCGCAAACTGTCACGGAGCTAAAGGATATCCTAAACATGAAAACTAGATTCACTCAGACACCTTGATGAAGCTTTTATAAAAAAAAAACATCGAAATGCGTAGGAGAATAAGAGAAAGCCAAAGTTTTTTTCTTTTATTTATCAGCCGAAAAGCTCCTTTTTGAAAAATTAATAAACGATTCATATTTTTTACTGAGTGCAAAATAAACGTTATTCAGTTCAGGTTCGTAAGTCCCAAAAATACAGGAAGATTGAGTCACAGCTGCATTGAGGTATCTATAAAGGATGCTCCGTATGTAATGGTGTGGTACGCCATAGAATCCTTGAGAGTTGCTTCGCTTTTGTTAATGGAGTGTTACGCTACCTTCATCGCCTTCATCGGCTGCACTAAAGACGGGTTTTCACACAATTTTGGGAGGTTTATCGAACACAGTAATCTGAACTTAGCTGTGAATCCATATTTTTGTATTTTTTTATGGCTAGCCAGGCATTAAAAATCTTAATTGACTATATATATTTTGCGATAATCAGAAAATATGACTCGTCCCCAGTTGTTCCGAGACCAATTTCCCTTTTCGCAGTACCAGCAGGGGGGTGGTTTTTTGTGGTATGAAGCTGGTTTTATTTTAGGCAGGGATCATTTAATAATATAATAATGGTGGACCAGTGAATTTATAGTTTTCATTTTTATCATATTCTTCAATTCCGCGAAAGTTTCTGGAGCAGTTTTAAAAGTATGCAGCAGAGCTATCATGGCGATATAAAGCTATTACTTTTATGAAATATAGTTGCTTTTACGAAATCTGCCAGCGCCTTTCTAACTTTAGAAACCACCTATTGAGTTAAGGAATTATCGATTTTAACAACAATAACTAACAAGTTTCACTACGTAGCCATAGTGACCGTAGAAATGCCTTAACAGGAAAAAAAAAAAACTATCTGCGGCTCTTTTGTTTTGACTGCAAGTGTATAAAGATCACAATTTCTCGAAACACATACACAACGTGAATTTAAGATGGAAGTTAAACCTTTTTCAATTTACCTAAATGTATTTCGCTCTTAGTTTATTGATGTTAATGTACACCTGTTTAAGCATTTACCAAATCCCATTAAAATAAATGGTAATTTTGATACATTTACATAAATGAATATTAAGATATTCACGGCACGAATAGAAAGCCAATTGCAATGTTGTTACGACCAGTGCAGTTCCATTCATATTATATAACACGTAAGGAAGGGTAAGTTCGGGTGTAACCGAATATTACATACTCAGCTTAGAGCTTTGGAGACAAAATAAGGGAAAATCACCATTTAGCAAAATTAACCTAGGGTAACCCTGGAATGTGTTTGTATGACATGGGTTTCAAATGGAAGGTATTAAAGGGTATTTTAAAAGGGAGTGGGGCATAGTTCTATATGTGGACGGCATTTCAGGATATCGCCATAAAGGTGGACCAGGGGAGACTCTAGAATTTTTTTGTACGATATGGGTATCAAATGAAAGGTATTAATGAGGGTTTTAAAAGCGTGTGGCCCTTAGTTTTATATGTGAAGGCGTTTTCGAGATATCGACCAAAATGTGGCATTTTTTTTTTCGTAATTTTCTATATCGAAAAAGTGGGCGTGGTCATAGTCGTATTTCGGCCATTTTTTATATCAAGATAAAGTGAGTTCAGATAAGTACGTGAACTAAGTTTAGTAAAGATATGTCGATTTTTGCTCAAGTTATCGTGTTAAAGGCCGAGCGGAAGGACAGACGGACGACTGTGTATAAAAACTGGGCGTGGCTTCAACCGATTTCGCCCATTTTCACTGAGAACAGTTAACGTCATAAAATCTATGCCCCTACCAAATTTCAAAAGGATTGGTAAATTTTTGTTCGATTTGTGGCATTAAAAGTATTCTAGTCGAATTAAATGAAAAAGGGCGGAGCCACGCCCATTTTGAAATTTTCTTTTAGTTTTGTATTTTGGTGCACCATAATTTACTTATATACTGTAAAGATATTAAATTTCTTGTTAAAATTAAACTATACAATTTTTTTTTTTAAAGTGGTCGTGTTTGTAATCCGATTTTGCTAATTTTTCCTTAGCGCACATATAGTAATAGGAGTAACGTTCCTGCCAAATTTCATCAAGATATCGCCAAAATTTTACTAGTTTTCTATTCTGTGTCATAAGATCAACCCACCTAACAAGTTTCATCCCTTTAGCCGTCTTTAGTAATGAATTATCCTACTTTTTCCGTTTTTCGAAATTTTTGATATCGAAAAAGTGGGCGCGGTTATGGTCCGATTTCATTCATTTCGTTCATCTGAGGTGGGTGTCCAGGAACCTACATATCAAATTTTATCAAGATACCTCAAAATTTACTCAAGTTAACGTGTTTACGGACGGACGGACGGACGGACGGGCGGACGGACATGGCTAAATGAATTTCTTTCTTGGCCCAGATCATTTTGATATATAGAAGTCTATATCTATCTCGATTAGTTTATGCCGTTACGGATTACCGTTATGCGAACAAAGTTAATATACGCTGTGAGCTCTGCTGAGTATAAAAATCTCGGTATTCCAGTTCAGTACCAGCGCTAAGATACAATTCCGAATACACACAACAGCTAATAGAAAAATAACATAAGTTGGGGAAAACTGTTACTAACATTACTTTTTCTGGTTACTCCTTCTTTTTCGACCAAAGAAAATTTCGAATCTCCCCATATATAACACTTCGAATCCTAACAGATTATTTACAGTTAATTGTACAGAGCACTTTACATACAGGACTGGTTTTTGCTCTAAACGTGAGCAACAATAAACTATAAAATATCCATGCTTGTATGGATGTGACTCTAGTTGTTGCGGTATCCCGCTGTGTTCAAGTTTATCCTTCAATAAATCAACCGTATATATTAAATTTCGTTATAGACATACGCAGGACGTTTCATTGTTTTTTGCTTCAACATACTTATGTACAATGAAGATGCCTTATTTTAAGCGTTTTTGGTGTATAAGTTTAAAATTTAGCAAGATTATGCAAAACTATTATAAATAAATAAATAAATGTAAGGAGCGATAACCTCCGAAGAGATCTAAGTCCGAGCTTTTCTTCCAATTTGCGTCGTGCTCCTCTTGATTTTTCCCTACAAATTGGCCGGACGGGACCTACATGTTTTATGCCGACTCCGAACGGCATCTGCAAGGCAGATGAGTTTTCACTGAGAGCTTTTCATGGCAGAAATACACCCGGAGCGCTTGCCAAACACTGCCGAGGGGCGACCCCACTTAGAAAAATTTTCTTCTAATTGAAAAACCTTATTTCTAAAATTTTGATGTTGTTTGCCCGGGAGTTGAACCCAGGGCATACGGTGTGATAAGCGGAGCACGCTACCATCACACCACGGTGGCAGCCGCAAAACTATTATACTTAAGTTCGAATTGATTAACATTTTAAGTCTGACCGTGAATATGTCCAAAATCTTATAAAACGCATATTAAAATATTTTATTTAGCTTTGATCATTGGTATAAATGTAGTCTTTAAAAACAGCTGTTGTGATATATTGGCTTAAATATTTAGCACCGGTTGTAGATAAAAATTATAATCGAGGTCAACACTTCCCTAACCAATGGCACTACCAATAAATTTTAAGAAGGTTTACAGGGGAAGCATATATATAGGGATATTCTTAATCGCTTTACTTACTTACATACTTAATTGACGCTTAACCGTTTAAACGGTTATGGCCGTCAAACAAGGCGTGCCAGTCGCTCTTTCTCTTTGCCAACAGCGCCAATTGGTAATACCAAGGGAGTTTAAATCGTTCTTGGCCGGAGCGTCATCCTTCATTCGCATAACATGGCCTAGACAGCGCAGCCGCTGCGTTTTCAGCAAACAAAGAAAACATCATATGACGATCGACAGTAAATGATAAAATAAAGAAAGGCCAAAGTAGCCGTTCATTTCTTAAATTATTTACAATGCAGGCCGTATAAAAGAAATGGTTTTTCTGTTGCCATTTGAGTCCTTGAAGGTGAGCCAGAGATTGTGGATGTCTTTTAAAGACATGATTATTGCTCCTTCTAGCTAAGTGGAAGCGGCGCTGTCACCGTCCGGTCCCGGTTCGTTTGAGCAGGGAGCCATTGGGCTGGGAAATATCTCTACGGCTAGTGCACCCTCGTCTCTAGATCGGCACCTATGGAGTAGCATGCAGTTCTTAGAAGCGGCTGTGTCCAGTTACGAAGCCAGTACTTTTGGTAAGTCGGCGAGAGCGGAGTTCAGGGGAGGATAGGCGCGCCGAACGTACCACCACACGACCCGCTCTCCACGCCTATGGCATCGGATATGAATGGATGCGTGAGCACACGGGGCTACCGCTCTGCTTTTAAGATGCTCTTCCTCTCCGCGCACATATCGCGGCAGGAAGAAAATTTTCTGACTTACCTTTAATTAAAACGGAAGAATACATCTAGATTATAAAACTTCAAACAGCATAATGCTATCAAAAGCCTTGAGTTTTCAATCGAATGTATTTATTATTATTTGTAATGGCATTTACTTTTGATCTCATTAAACATTTAGGTTTGTAATTACATCGAATGTAAAAAAATACTTTTCATACTCATACACACATCATGATTTTATGTTTTTGTTTTATCAAATTTAATGTAAAAAAATGAATTCTTAATTTTTATTGTAACTGTGTACTTTGTTTACGTTTTATGTACGCAAAAATAAAATAAATATCAATGTTGCCAGCAAAAACGCAAGCTTTTTCGGTTTGGTTACCATTTTCCACTTTTGGTTACTTTTTTTGGAAAATTCTGGTAACTAAAAATTAAAATTAGCGGCAACCATGCAAGGAGTCTCGGCTGCTACAGTCCCGCCCTCCGTTAGCACCTTCTATATATTATCGTGCAGATATGGAGGCGGGCTGAGGCGGAGACCGTCCGCTACCATAGCACCTGTCAGCCGCCGTGCTGATTCCTCCACGACCGTTGGCCGCTGCGCTCCTTCCTTCCCCACCATATTGGCATGACAGCTGCTGTCTTCCTAACATCTCCAGCCATGTGTGTGTTTGAAACACGTAAATACGGTGTTTTTTTCCAGTAGGACCTTAACTTGGCCACGGATTGACTCTGTGCTACCACAGCCATCGACAAAACGCACGTCATAAAATAAAAGATAACCACCAATCTTTAATTTATTAAATATATGGTGATCCATGTGCCTCTTATAAAAAATTGTTGAATTATATTCTAATTTTAAAGTATCTGATTCAATGAGGATATACTCAAAAATAGGTTAATATAAAACACACACTTGCTTGAGAAAATGCGAACAGCTAGAAAAGTAACAAATTATAATGTAAGGTAAGATGAAAACAACACAACCTCAATAATCTGAACCGGTTTATTTAACAGAAGAAAAGTATTTAATTTCCGGTTTGTGTTACACTTCCAACAAAAATGCCAATCTTACAATGAGTATCATGAAAATTGGCTTCCAATATTTATTGTCCAATTTGTATTAGATATGTTAACGTTTTGAAAAGGTTTCATTTTTCTTTACTTAGACTCTAGTTAACAAAAAGCTGTACAAGCATTCAATTCACCAGACATGTTTTTAACTCATGTTGGTTGAACGACGTATGTAGGTATGCACACATCATTGTGTATTCGACTTGAAATACTGGCTGTAAGGAACGCACGAAAAAAGAAGGCTTATACCCAACCCAGTTCCTAACTGAATGCTGTGAGACTTTGAAAGAATTGCAAAGTGACCCAAAGCGTCTAGTGGTCGCCAACCTGCCTCTCGACGGATTACTTGATTGTAGTACCAGGGAATGGTAATACGATTGGAGGAGGTTTACTGCGATAAAATCCCATACTGACTTTGAGGCGTTCTATGACTATTAAGTATATATAACTTAATAAGAACCGGAACTCATAACTACGTTTTCACGCTTTTCAGCACAAATACTGCCGACATTGAGGGATGAGTCTTGGTGAGCTCAATATTTTCAGCTGACTGCCTGCCATCCAATTCTGTACAAAAGAATCTCGCTACCATGCAAGAGAAAGTAACCGCCCAGGGATTGCTTAGCTGGACCGGTTATTACCAATAGAAGAACAGACCACAGGTATCCAGAGGTACTACGTATTTCCTACATTTATTAACATTTGACTAATTTGTACCTATATGCGCCAGATTATCGTAATCATAAGAAAATCCGATGCAACGGCAAGGGAGGTCAGGTATTTCCATGTCATACTCGAAACTGTTATAGTTGAACTAAGGACACTAATAGCCGATTGGTTTCCGGAGTATGTATTGAGTTCTCATACCATCCAACGCATCCTTAATAGCCGTAACTTTCACTTATATGATATCCGAAAACCAAGTAACCAGCCCAGTACCAAATAGTGAGTGTCCTGGAAGCAATAATATTGTATTCCCTCGTGAATATAACCAGCTACAGTTTTCTAGGGTTGAGTGTGAGCCTACCTAGTAGTTGTGTCCAGATAGCTGTGCAAAATATTATGCAGATTGTCCAGAGAGTTACCCGTGACAATAATTGCCAGGTCCCCCGTATAGATCAACACTCGCAGTCACTGCCTTCTAACTCTATCAGAATCTCCTTTAATTCTACAAACTCGGAGTAGATGAGATAGAATACTCCCCAGTGGCGTGACTGTGCTTACCCAACACTCGATAGTGGCCTCTCCCTACACTGTTGCATTAATTCTGCTGCAATGGAGTTTGTTAATGAACTCAGCCAGACTTCCTCAACTCCCCAGAATTTTCAACGAGCTCAGGCAGGAGACTGTTAAACACTCCACAAATTTCAAGAAAGGCACTCAGAGCTTCTTGTTTAGAGACATCTTTATTTGCTGTACAACTTGACTTTACAGTGAAGATGCGGCAATGCCGGTAGTAACCTTCGAGAAATACTGTCCTGTACGAACAGAACAATAAGCCGATTCAAAGTTTTTAAATAAAACGACGAGATACTGATTGAGACTGAAGTTCCTAGGTAACACGAGAGAGCTCTTTGGAATAAAAATAACGTTGACCTTGTTGCATGTTGCTCTAACAAATATCTTTCAGCTAACCAATAATCTAAGCGAAAGCTATAAAATGGACGCTGGAACCCACATGCGAAGTGTCCAAACAAACCTGGCCTCGCATAAATTAGAATCGAACTAGATTCCTCATTAACCTTAACCGTCTCTCCTTAGGCCCACTGATCGTGATACCACTGATGGGCCACTGCCTGATGGAAATACATCTCGGAGGTGTAGGGATGAAGAGGGGATAGAAAGCATCGAGCACTTCCTCTGTAGATGCCCTGCTCAGGCCAGTATACGTATGGAATGTCGGAATAAGTATTTTATCGACTGCTTTGCAGAACTTGGCTCTGCGGAAATCGAAAATATTCTACGATATATCAGAAGGACAAGTCGTTTCAAATTCTTACACATCTAAAGGGGACGGGCTATAGCCCACACAGTGGTATCACAATGGGCCAAGTGTGTCCCTCATATTGCTGCGGGGAAGGGAGGGGCAGCCACTTTAATCTAACGTAATCTATAATATTTGAAAACAAAGTTGTGAATTTTTGTATATGTACATACATACATACATAACTACATTTAAGCTCATAAGTCTAATGACTTTGACATTCATTTATCACCTTTGCTTCCTTCTGACATATGCTACATTAAAGTCACCGAAAGTTGCAGACATATGTACAAATCTAAGTACAAATGTACATATGTAAATGTATTTACTTCCACTATTCTGCTTTATTATGAATGAAGCTACAAAAAGTAATCCGATTTAGGGATACTACGTAGTGAAATTTAATAGATGTACAAATGTATATAAATGTATAATAACACAATAAATACATTTCGCGCGATATATGTAAGTGGACGGGCGGATGGACGGACATGGCTTAATGAAATTTTTTTCGATACTCATGATTTTGATATACGCAAGTCTATAGATTCCTTTAGACCTGTACAACCAACCGTTATCCTGTCAAAGTTATAATCCTCTGTGTACAAGTTAAGCCGGGTATAATAATGAAGAAAATTCAATGTCCATTCATGTGCTTTTACATATATTTTAAGCAAACACCTAGAAAAAGACGTCACGAAAATTAAATCATTTGAAAGATTTTTGATGGACTTATGGCATTTAAAACAAGTAAGGACGGGACTGCCTTCGGCTGTGCCGAAGACTTCATACCTTTCATGAATGGGGCTGAACAATAAGCTTATCCCGTTCGTAATATCTAAATTATCGGACGTATAAGAAAAGAAATATATAGTGAACAGATCTACATACCTAAACGATTTTTAAGATAAATATAAAATAAAAAACAGGTAGGTACTTTGTGTGAGGATGCAAAGTTTCAGGTTTTTTGTGGTCTGCGTGTAAAAAATATGACTACGAATCACGTATGTCAACAATATATGACGTAAACGGAACTATTTGATGAAATTTGTTGAAATTTTAAGTTTCTAGCCGTAAAAAAGGGGCAAAAATGACAGCTTATATGGGGTATATAATATATATAACACCGATCTCTATGATTTTTTCAGACAACAATATCTGCTAAATACGTAAGCATTGGTGAAATCTGAAGCTTCTAGCTTTTAAAATGGGGCTGAAACTGCAAATATATATATATATATACTATATATATATACTATATATACCACCATATATATACTATATATACCACCGATCTCTGTGATTTTTTCAGACAACAATATATGCTATATACGTAAGCATTCGTTGAAATTTGAAGCGTCTAGCTCTTAAAATAGGGTAGTAATTACGAAAAGTTTCTTATCTGAACAATCGGTTGTATGAGATATATACTAAATATACGACCGATGTCATCAATTTTTCAAACAACAATATGTGCAATATACGAAAGTATATGGTGAAGTTTAAAGCTTCAATCAGTTAAATTGAGGAAGATATGACAAAAATCCTCTTTTTCTGAAAAATCAGTTGTATGGAGGATATATGCTATAGTGGTCCGATCCGGTCGGTTCCGACAAATGTCTCATTGGACACACATTTACACTCGTTCACCAAATTTTATCAAGATATCTCAAAAATTGAGGGACTAGTTTGCATACAAACAGACAGACGGACAGACGGACATGGCTAAATCAACTCAGCTCTTCATCCTGATTATTTCGGTATACTTAATGGTGGGTCTATCAATTTTCCTTTAAGGACTTACAATTTTGGGTTTCGTGACGAAATTAATATACCATTTCATTTTCATGAAAGGTATAAAAATAGAAAACTTACAACAACTCAGGCATGGCGTGGCTGAATGCGTTTGTAATACTTCAACAATCGAAAAAGTGCGGGTTCAAATCCCACTCCCGGGAGAAAAGGCTTTAAAGATATTATTGATATTAATAGGCCTGGAAGCACTATGACCTTTATGCAGATCTGTTATGCATGACCTTTTAGCCTAATCAGCCTAACTTCTTCAGACTTTTTACTCCATATAACATAGGGAATGATAGTCTCACCACGTAGATTGGAGAGTCTCTGCCTTGCCAGAGCGACACATTCGCAGAGAATGCGAACTGGCGTTTCATCTTCCAACTCACAGAAATGAGAAATTTGAGTGTCGGATAGATTTAACTTATTTAGGTGATATCGTAGACCACAATGTCCAGTATAGTACGCAGTGAGAGTTACTGGGTTTAGCTGATACTTTCGTCGCCGGAAGTATACACAGTTTGGCTTGTATTTGCCCTGGGCAGTCAATACAGTGACGCATGGATTATCTTGTTTCCCAGTTACTTATGGTTTCCCTGGTGTGTGCTTTTGTGAGTCCCCAAAGGGCTCTGGACAATAGAATGCTGCTATAGCACCCTGTAATCTGCATGTTCATAACAGGAACATGTCCTGATGTCCGGCAACACATCCTAATAAAACCTTGTTTTTTGGCTGCCAGGTCATTACAGATTTCAATGCAGTTATCCACTAGCTAAGATGTAACTGTGTAGGATTGCAAGGCACGAAGGGGGGCCTGACTCTCCTACATAATGTAGATGCTCTTCGAGGATGAGCCTCTCCGCAGATGTTCTCTAGCGCAGACTTCTATTGCATGGAATTCTGCCTGAAACTTGGTGGGGTAGAATGCAATTAATATCGATTCCTTGAAGTTCGTACTAAAGATGTCACCTCCCGTTCTTCCGTCATCGAATTTCAATCTGTCCGTGAACCTGAAGTCTGGGTCAGGGTCATTATTAGGATTCCCTGTTTCCTAGTGGGTCCTGTCCACAATGGACACTTCAAACTTCCGTGAGATTCTGAGCTTAGTGCACATTACGGCACGCAGTTGTAGTTTGGGATTTCTTATGAATATTCTTATCTCAGTGAAAATTCATCTGCCTTGCAGATGCCACTCAGAATCGCCATAAAATATGTACGTCCCATCCTCTCAATTTGTAAGGTAAATAAAAAAAGGACGACGCAAATTGGAAGAGAGGCTCGGCCAAATTCTCCTCGAAGGTAAACCGCGCCAAGTATTTTTTATGGCATTAAACGTTATGTGGAGAGTAACTAAATAGAAGTGGATCAGAACGATTTTTTTTTAGGGATTTATGATAATTATACACCTTCTGCTAATGTTCGAATTGCTGAACTGTCGAATAAATAACTTCAATATTCAGTATTTTACAATGGTTTTTATTAGACTACTTAGGGTGCAGTACTTCACAATTGTACTTTACTTCACAACTAATAGCGTATTAAAATCAAAATGATTTTTGATTCCTCAGTTTACGCTGCAATTATACTTTCGGTTATCTCGTTCGCCAATTCTCCTGAGGTCTAGTCGTATCACGATCATATGTTGTAGAATAGCTGCGCCGCATGCTTGGTTACTCAGCCATATATATTTGTAGCTTATGCTTTTCTTCTAGCTATATGTGTGAATGTGTGCGTTGCTACTTTTCTCTTAGCTGATGACTACATATGTGAAGACACCGAAAACCATATTTCTGCCACTTGCAAAGCGATATAAATGACTTTTGATTTACGGTCTGCGAAACCTTTAAATTTTGTTTCGCGTAATATGGGCGGTGCGACTCCCATTTTAAATAGTTGTAATGAACTTATATTGTGCACTGTAACTTTCTCTCTATCCATTCGTCGGGTTTAACCACTTCATCAGTGTTTGTTAAAACATTGTTTCTTTTTTCCATTTTTGAAGGTGGGCGATTGGATTTCTATCATTTTCATTACCAGTATATTTCCGATGATGCTATAAAAGCTGGTAGCTGCACCAACCAAAATTTCACCGCAAAACGAAAAAGCCCTATTGCATGGCAAACTGAAATGTAATGAAATTTTATAGAGTTAGCAGCTTTTGATAATTTTGTTTGTTTTTGATACTTTTATTTTATCACTATATTGAGACATTTTTTTCCTATTCCGCCATTACCAAAAAGGCGGTATAAGTTAAATGCGAAGCTTTTACCGCATCGTCAATGATCTTTATTTAAGCTCACGTTATGGTGTTAATGGACTAAACTTCGTTGACCTCAAACATTGATCCTAGAGCATCGGCACTTGAAAAAGTATCGAAGTAAAATGTCGATACTTTACTCACTACGAAATACTCGAGTATTTTTTGGAAAACTATCGATACTACTCAGTACTCGTATTGGTCTATCACTAAGAGAGATTCTATTGAGAAGAATTTCATAAGAGAGTTTTTAAAGCATTTGATTTCACTTGCTCTTGGACAACTGGGTTACGGTAGGCAATCATAGATATAAAACCTAAAGCATACAGCAGCGAACATAAAACTAGCAGTAATAAATAAACTTTAAAAACTTTATCAAAAAAAAACAAAAAAAAAATTGTAATAATAATTAACGAAAATTCGAGAAATTTTTTTAAGTACACACTTTGGTAGACAAATTAATTTTAGTCTAACAAAGTACGGAAATCGGAAATTCGCGCTTATTTTTGACAATCTATTTTCCGAAGCTTGTTTAGATTTCTGTACATGCAAAAAAGTGTTAACACTTTGTACGGAAAGAAGTCGAAAAACTCTTCGGAAAAGAAATTAAAAACACTCAATGCGAGTTCGGAGAGGACTAAAGCTTGAATTTGGCGCAACCGGATGAAGTAATGCCAGGCATATTGCAAGCCACTTGCGACAAATTGATAACCCATTTACATGGTGGCTTTTCAAAATCCTTACAAAAAGTTTATGTTCCCAAAGTCTGAAGTAGTATATGGGTGGTGTTCACACTTAAATCAAGTAAACTAAACCACTCGGAAGCCAATGAGTAAGGGCCAAAAAGCTTTTTCTCCATTATTCTTAAAATACTGGAGAGGCTTATCAACATGATAATATATAATAAAAATGTAAGGCGCAATAACCTCCGAAGAGAATTTATGTCGAACTTTTCTTCCAACTTGCGTCGTGCTTCTTTTAATTTTGCCTACAAATTGCCGAGACAGGACCTACTTGTTTAATGCCGACTCCGAACGCCATTTGCAAAGCAGATGAGTTTTCTCTGAGAGCTTTTCATGGCAGAAATACACTCGGATTACTTCCCAAAGACTGCAGAGGGCCTACCTCGCTTAGAAAAATTTCATTTATTTAAAAAAACTTGTGTCTAAAATTTTGATGTCGCTTTGCCCGGGGCATGAAACCAGGATCTTCGGTGTGGTAGGCGGAGCATGCTACCATCACACCACGGTGGCCGCCATATAATATACAATGAAAATTTCTGCAAGATGAACGCAGCTCAGCACGCATTCCGGGTAAGCAAATCTGTAGAAAGCGCCCTTAACGAGGCAGTGGGAATGTACCCGGTCTATATCCGACTAAGGACCATAATCAACGACAGCACTCTCCTAAACCTTCCATGAGTGCCTTTATCGATAAATTATTAAACTGAAAAGAATATATAGCCTTCTTGGACATTGATGGTGCTTCGTCGTAGGGTCGTCAACGAAACTTTAGAAGTCAGCTCAGTTTACAAAATGACTTAAAAAGGTTGCCTCTGGTGCAGAGTGCAGGTCGGGACGCTACTGCTTCATCTTTAAGTTCTAGTAGCTAATGAAATTCCAAAAATCTTTATGGTAGAATGAAAAAGGGTATTCGCATACGCCGACGGCTTAGTGACTCTGACCACAGTTACTGCATGCCAACGATAAGCGAACGCGATAGGCAATGAAAACGTATAGAAAAAGAATCTCTCTTCTGAAGCTATCCTGACATGATACTCGTTTCCATAATAAGCTAAGTCTGGTATAAGGCACTAGACAAAAAAAAGCAATTCAAATAGGGTTGGGAAGGTGCAACGGCTAGTCTGGCGCAGTGAGCAGTATACTTCAGAGAGGGTTAAACAAAATTGTCCACTTGATGCCTCTACGAATACTTGTAGAATGTGTGTATATGTATGCATAGATTTGCCATAAAATAGGCTCAATAACTAGGAGAATCCAACATGTGGAAATCAACCAAATATGGGCACGCGACAATATTAGATGACAACAGGCTGGGACGGTGAAACGGTTGCACAATTTACCCAGCGTCCGATAAAGACCATATCACGACGGATTTTGACTTGCAGGGGCGGAATATAAGATATCCTCCAAGAGAGTAATAAAAAGGAGACCCTGAGAGTGGAAAGGGAATTACAGTATACACAGACGACTTGAAAATGGAAAAGGGAACTGGAGGTGGAATGCACTAACTTACTTCCTGACCCATGCAGTGTCTTCCAGACGGAGATCTATACCATGGGGAGAGCAGTCAGACTGTTGCAGGATAGTACGATCCCAAATACCAATGTAACGATCTTTGTAGACGGACCTGGATTCCAGCGTGACAAAGTCGGATATGGTACGGTAGAGTGGAGCCTCCCTAGTGTCTTTAAGACATCTCAAAATTTCCTTTGCTGGGTACAGGGTGTTGAAGGCAGATGGCGAGGAAGGCTTCCAAAATGGGCACAAGCGGAGTGGATAGCTTGCTCCGCAGGACCACCGCTGGGTTACCTCCTGAGGAACATCGAGGAGTATACATACCAATAAACTAACTTTGCAGAATAGGGAGGAAGAGGAGTCGACTCATCACTTTCTCTGCTGATGTCCAGGACTGCAAAAAAATACCACAGAGAATTTTGAATACAAAGTTCGAAATTTCCACGAACTTTAGAATTTTTACGAAAACTTTTCGGAGATTGGTTTGCAAAATTTCAGTTTCAAAATTCATTGAATTAAAGAAGTAAGAGTAAACGAAATTTTATAAAAATTGCCATCGCCATTTTTCTCTTCGCTAGTGTACATATGTAACTAATATATTTTTTACAAATAGTGTAAAGTGATTGTTTGTGTTTGTGACAGTGACAAATCTTGAGGATGCTGAATGCTGAATACTCAAGTGCATTGAAGTAATCAGGGCCAAAACAAAAATGGGGGAGTTGGCAAAATACTTAAGGACCTTCGCTTGATCCGCTTAAAATGCGTAGCTTCAGTTGCCGAAATCTATGCGAATAAAGTACATCGTGCGTAAAAAGTCCATAACAAACAAGATTAAGAAAACTATGCGACACATATACCCACACGTATCAAGTTTAAGGCTACATGTATACATTAGGGTGGCCCTTGTCAAAACGAAATATCATACACTAATTTTGGTCCCGCTTGGAGCCGGTTAAGTGGTGTCGTACAAAAGTTCAGAGTTAAGATTGCCCTTTGACGATTCAAGCAATTAAAACAGTTTTTTTGTTTTAATTTTTAATATCATAAATCGATAGTATAACCAACAGATATGTTGGTTTCCATTGGAAACGGTTGCGTCGTGTTGTATATGGATACAAAAATAAGATTATCACGATTCAATAAAGTAAAATATTTTCTTTAACCATTGGTGCGACAGCCCCCCAACTGTCATCAATCGGGGCCGAAATTTTTATATAAAATTCTCTACCTAGGCACAACCTTTCAGAAAAAAAAGTTTATCTAATTTACAAGTACCACCCTAATATGCATACATAAAAGCTAAGCGAGAAAGGGGTTTATTTTATGAGCAGCAGAAACAAGAAAGTCGAATATTTCGTTGTCAGTACCTTCACAGCTAATCATTTTAAAATGTGTTATTCCAACATTTTCCATTTTCCAAGCCATCAATTTGGCGTCATCAACTCAACTCTCAACCTAACGAATTGCAAAGCAGACGAAACGAGCTTGTAAAATTTTAAGCAGCAAAATCGGCATCATACAGTGCGGCAAAGTTGTTCAAAAGTTTCGAGGAATTTCATGTCAAAAAATTCGAATATATTAAATTGGGCTATAGTTTGTTCTTTGATATATCTCGATGGTCTATTTGAGCACTGTTATATGAAACAATATCAAACTCAGCTGAACTCACAAAATAAGATCTTTCCCGCGCATGGAACAGATCTTTTACACCATTTTCTTGAAGATGGTTTTTGAAACCAGCGTACCCTGCCATATGTTTGAAAAGTGGACCTCCCTTTCCTCTATTACTCTCATACCATCGAATAGACTACAACTTTCTTTCTCCTTCTTACTTCTATCCTCTACTTTTTCCCTTTATCTCCACTCCAATAGAATTTTTCCCTTCCACTCCAACTTTCATTCCCAATCCCACACTCATGCCCATTTCCACTCTCGCATCCTCTTTCACTACCCCTCCAACCTTAATTACCTCATATATAGTATCCACATATATACCAAATATTGAATAGCCTCTTCAATGAATTTCGGAGATATCGTGAATTTACATTTTGCTTTTTCACTCCAACTCTCTCTTCTACTTTTACTTTAACGCTCTTTACCTCTCCCACCTAAACCACCTCATAACTAGAATGTTCTTATAGAATCTACGTGTATACCAAATAGCGAATTAAAAAATTTTTTCAATCCCACTCTTATTTCCCCTACCAATCACGCCTCCAATCCCACCTTCACGTCTTCTACCTTTTCCACTTGAATTACCTCATAAATAGAATTTATGTATCAAATTTCATATCCCCCTTGGGATGATTACATAGGTATATCGAATTTTGGTTTTTGTTTCATATCTGCTCCGACTTTAATTCCTACATCCACTCTCACTCCCACTTCCACTTCTTCTACCTCTCACACCTAAATGACCTCGTATATGGAATACAAATACCCAATATAGCGAATTTAAAATTTTTGTTTCACCACCCACCACCACTACCACTTTTGTGCCTACTTCCATTTTAATTTCTACTACCTCCACCCGTACCATTTATTTTTTCGGTATTCGAAATTTCTGTTCCAAATATTGGATACCTGCTTCAAATAATACGGTGATATAGCGAATTTAAATATTTCCTCTATCGTGCGGTCTTCTTCGAGGCTCAAAATAGGTATAAATAACACACAAACGTACTCATATATGTGGGCAAACAGATGGTTTGAGGCAAACAAATTTGCATTTTTGACTAAATAAGAAACTTCCCCCTGTGATTCGTTTCTGACTCTTCCTGTCCCTGTTTTTCTGTCCCAGTTCTTATCATCATTCTCGTAACTCTCCCCTCTCAATTTTTCTTCCCCTAGTTTTCTCCCACCTTTAGCTTTCCATCTGAAATCAAAAAATACAATTTGTTTTATAAATGACCTTGATATACTCCCGGAAAATGCCAATAATCAAGCAAGGTTAGGTTAGGTTGAACTAGCCGACTATAAAT
Source organism: Eurosta solidaginis (assembly GCF_040869045.1). NCBI lineage: Eukaryota > Metazoa > Arthropoda > Insecta > Diptera > Tephritidae > Eurosta > Eurosta solidaginis. The sequence continues at coordinate 218,829,249 of NC_090320.1, forward strand.
AATAAAGAATAAAGACGTCAGATAGACTGAATATGTCCATAATGTTATCAGAATTGGTTTGACTATCAAACGGAAGCACCCCAATCATACCAGGACTTATATTATAGAATAACTCCGTTCTCTTGGCAAATAAAAGAAGTTTCTAGGACCTAGCTTAATTGCTCTCTCCAGATATGTCAACACTGTCGCATCTAATAACTGGAGCCTTGATCTTGCGAGCGCAGGGCATGAACAAAGAACGTGCTCAGCCGTTTCTTCCTGCAGCTCGCACTTCCTACACCTGCTGTTACTGACGAGACCTAACTTATAAGCATGTGATGCCAGAAGGCAGTGTCCAGTTAGTATGCCTCTCGTGAGCCTTAAGTCTTCTCTCTTCAGTAATATGAGCCACCTTGTGAGTCTAATATCGTAGGCTTGCACATGATCTTAGAAATTTTGCAGCAGCGCGCTTTTGTTCACGCCTTTCCTGCTAGATGGATCATATGCATCAATCAAGCGAATTTCCCCATAAATAATATATCTTCGAATTGATTGGCCCATGTTCCACTTTCACAATATTCTTCCAAAAAAGTTCTTCCAAAACCGATGCCAGATTTAAGATAACACCCCATAGCTGCTGCCGTATTGAACACGTCCAATCTAAGTTTACTTTTAAACTCTCAGCATATGGTTGAAGAACGTCTACCCCAGACCTCAGAACTTCTTTCAGAAACGACCTAAGCATATTAATATAAATTCAATAATTACTGAGTTAGGAGGTTGAGCTTAGTAAAAAAATTTTGGGCGTTTGCGAAAAATTTTTGTGATAGAATTTTTGCCGCCGTGATAGGACAATATCTCATCAGGCGTCGGTATATGAGTCGGTTTAAGAACGACCTTCAGCCAGTTTTAAGATGCATGGGGCGGATACATGTATGTAGGATTGAGGCCTTCTTTTACCGAAGTAAAATTAGTTTACTTAAAGATTCTGCTTTATGGAAGCTTTTCCGGATACCTGTTAAGTTTTTGTTGGTTTAAACAAAAATGTTATTAAGACCAAACAACCAGCTAAATTTTTCTTCCAAACTTGTACACATGTGGTTCACTGTCCACGCCGTTCTGAGTGCCAGAATGTTACACCTTGACAAATTTTTGATAGTCACGACAATACTGAAGTTAAAAGCATAAATGAGACGATGCGTTAAAAATGTCAACGTTAACAGCTTAAGGATATTGGCCTCAAAAACTAGCTTATTTACTAGGAGACAGCATGGTTAAGAGAAGAGAGCAGACAAAGTTGCATAGAATCGTTATATGAAAGGCGATAAAACAGTGGAAATTGCTCACACGAATTATTATACATATACATATGCAAATGGTAACGGTTTGTGTACTACCGAATTAGCATATTTTTGCTGAGATATCAGGAGCCAAGATTTGGTGTATTTCGTTTTTGTTATAGCCTTATGATTATGCAAGAGCGTTCTATGCATAAATAAAAAAGTGTTAATCATAGATATTGTTTGCAGTCACAGACGTCTTATTAATATTTATAAGCAGGGTGGCCAACTCCTATGGAATTTGTGGATTAATGGGGATTTTTAATAAACTTGAGGAGAATAGGAAGGAATATTTTTTTGTGGAGAGTTTCTTACGCGACTTCAGTAGAATTAGTCTTTATACTTGCGATATTTGATAGTTAATCACTTGAAAGCTGTGGACTAAGAGAATATGGTGCTCTAGTGGATCCAGTGACTCGTTAAAAATGTAAAGTGGTGAAGAAAATCGTGAACACAAAACAAATAATGGTGTACCCAAAATATACCTGAAATAAACATCAAAGATTATATCTTAATATTTTGAGATTTAAGGAGTTGTCAATGCAATTCAAAGCTTCTCCAACCCAGTTGCTAACTTCACCTTCGCATTGCGAGTTCTGCTTATTAAGCAGGCGAGTCGTTGGCGACATAAGCGTAATAAGGAGTTCGTTGAACTATAACGTTCAAGGTTCAAATCAAATTGATCCCAGGATATACGGGCTAGAAACTCAGTGGTTCTATTTCCGAAACAATTTAAATTTGAAGCTTCAAGATATTAAATTATGGCAAATATTACGAAAAGTTTCTTATCTGGAACAATCGGTTGTATGTGATAAATACAATATATATGACCGATCTATAAAATTTTTTCAGTCAATAATTAATGCCCTATAAGTAACCATTTGGTGAAATTTGAAGCTTCTAGCTGTAAAAATGGTGCAGAAATTACGAAAAGTTTCTTATAGTATTGTCACGGATATTAGCATCACTAAGCTATACCATCACTAAGGCCATGCTAAGCAGTATTTGCGTCAATAATCAAATCATGTATGTAAGGCAGTCGAGAGATGTCACACACAGATACATTTACTTATACGCCTATGTGTGTGCGAGAGACTGTAAACTACAAACTCACATACATCTGAGAGACGCTAAAAAGTAGAAAATTGTAAAGAAGTAGAAACTATATGAGAACTATAAACACTCGAAATAGTTGGTAAGTTCTGGAAATAGAAGAGCCTAGATGTATGCAGCGTAAACTATAAAAGCGGCACAAGCGAGTAAAAAGTAATTCAGTTTGAGTTGAGAAATCAATCAGTTATTGATTAAGCACGCGATCTGGCGGTCAATAGTAGAGTTTAATTTGAGTTATCAATCAGTTTGGTTATTAAGCCAGCGAGTAGCAAAGTATAAGTGTTATTGTGAAGTACTTTAATAAAGGCCATTTTTCCATTATTCAATATTGGAGTTATTTATTCAACAGTTTAGTGATTCGAACTTAGCAGAGGATTGCAAATAAGAGGATTTGCAGCAAATTCGTTACAGTATATACGGGGTATTCCATTCCATTTCGACCAATTTTGAACCCGACCCCTTTAGAATTGGCTGAAAGTTTTTCTTCTTTTTCTAGCTTACGAAAGACGTTTTTCAAAAGTTTTTCAAATTTTTTCATCCAACTCAAAAAAGTTATGAATTTAAAAAAAAAACACCGTTTTTGTTTTCAAAATGCTATAACTTTTTCAAAAATTGACCGTTTGAGATCTTTTTTTTTAGAACATTTGTTTTTAAATGTACTTTTCGGAAAAAATTCAAAAACATTTTTAAAGATTTTTTTGTAATTTTTCAGTTTCTCGAGATTTTTTGAATTTCGCCCTTTTTTTCTCATAAAAAACTTCAATCAATTCTGCAATAATCCCCACTAATCCCGGAGTGGGCCAAAATTTTTATTTTTTTTTATTTAATTGAAAAAAAAAAACTACAAAATTTTTTTGTATTTTTTCCGAAAAGTACATTTAAAAACAAATTAAAAAAAAAATATCTCAAACGGTCAATTTTTGAAAAAGTTATAGCATTTGGAAAAAAAAACGGTGTTTTTTTAAAAATTCATAACTTTTTTTGAGTTGGATGAAAAAATTTGAAAAACTTTTGAAAAACGTCTTTCGTAAGCTAGAAAAAGAAAAAAAACTTTCAGCCAATTCTAAAGGGGTCGGGTTCAAAATTGGTCGAAATGGGATGGAATACCCCATACATATGCTATATATACGACCGATCTCATATACGAAAGCATATGGTGAACTTTGAAGTTTCATCCTGATCGTACTTATTGATGGGTCCAGCCCTTCCCCATTAGGACTTTTGAGATTCGTAACAAACTTAAAATACTATTTTATTTTCATTAGAGGTATACAAGTAGTTCATTGCTGAATTATAAAAATTAGAATTAATACCTTTTGAGCTGTTTTTGAGCTTGGAATTAGTATCATATATATATGAAAGGTCAGTCTGAGATTTTGTCATCGAAAACTTATTTTCGTTAAAATCGCTGATTGTGGATATTGAATATAAGCCAAGGGTTTGCTTCTGGCATACTTGTGCCAAGAATTAAACAAATAACGAGAACTGCGGTTCTGAATTAATTTTTATGCCAAGAAGCCTATCTCCTAATTGAAGCTATCAAAGTTACAAAATAAATTGCATGCTTTGCTTAAATAGGTATACAGACAATTACTGTGAAATGCACAAATCTATCTTTCGGGCTTATATATTCTCCTTATATCCGCATTCTCCCATGCGGTCAAGTTGACTAAATTGACATACATTGTAAAGGTTTTATGAAGAGAGCATTTGGTTGACGCTCGAACGATTTCATCCACAACTTTATAATATCCAACAAAATTGTCTTTCATGTGTAAAAAATTCTTCCACAGAATAAAGCAGATATATTTTTACAAATCTGCAGATTACATCTATATACATACATATCTATATATATGTAGTATTATATATACAAAGAGTTGCTGGTTTCACTACGAACATAACATGCAATGAATGCTAAAGGAAATTGTTTTTTTGTAATTCTATTCAACTTTTTCAAATGCATTATATTTTTGTTTTACTTTCTCTCATCGTCTACTTTACCTTGTCATCGCTGGCTGACACTGAGCTTTATGAGTTCAAAGTTTTGTAAGAATTTCCAGAATCTCCAGAGTTAAGCAATATGATGCGACGGCAAGGCAATAACGAAAGTCTGATTCAAAGAAAATGTAAGATACTTTACAAAATGCATTAAACGGCTGAAACTACTCCTTCTGTCAAATAACGCAATATACCGTTTAACCGAGTCTAAACCTACTCACGTAAGTACATCTGTATAGTAAGTTGAGTTACTTCAATTGTGTCACTGACTTTGTATATTGCGGTTATATAGAGGTTACGTACATACCTATGAGCGTAATGGCTTTTTGTTTGTTATCTAAGTGTAATATCTCTGGCGAATATATTACAATCGTTTAATAGTTTCACTGGTTATGAATAAAAGTTGTATCGTACAATGTTAGATAGTCAACACAATGGTTTGCGCCGTAAAGTCTGCTATGAATTACTCGGAATGCTATAAACTAAGGCATTTTTTTTTTTTCAAACTACGCCAGTAACAATGGTTGACTTTAAACAGGCAGGATTTAAGTGGGCTACTAATATTTGGACAATTGGTGGCACATTTTAGCGTCGTCGTACTTTTATTTTTCAAACTTAAAAATTTATGTTGCTTTAGTAAAAAAAAATTTGCAAGCTGAAACTTTGGAGCAAACGGTTCAGACTCTCACGTTATCGTTTATGCAGTCTGAACAACGTGGGAATCTTGGTGCAATATCGATGAGCAATGCTACATGGACTGATTATCCTTAAAAGAGATTTAAACGGGTATTAAGCGCAATACAAAGCTTTAAAGCTTCACAGCTTCCCATACATAATTACAGCATCATATTGCCAAGGTGATTCTTGCTACAAATATGAATGTATCATACACATATTTAGCAGGCGAAGCTCTGGCAATTAAATAAAGACTAAAAACTTGAAAAAAAAAAAAAATTTAAGTTAAACGGTTTTATTAAAAACAATACTTACATTAAGTAACAATAATATTAAAAGCTATAAAATAATTAGGTAGGTTCTAGGTACTTGCCATCACACTCCTCATCAATCTAGGGCGATGATCAGACAATTCAATACAAGCGTTGGGCTCGTGAAATTTCTAAAAATGTGAGGCGTAGCATAACCTTATTAAGGTTCAGTTTGTTTTACTTATGACTATCAATAGAGATTTAACGCGTCCAACGCTTTTATTTATTTGTCTGATCTACGCCCTAGTTTGACGAGGAGTGTGATGAATAGTACCTAGGATTTACCTAATTATTTTCTTGCTTTTTGTATTATTATTACTTAATGTAAGTATTGTTTTCAATAAAACCATTTAACTTAACATTTTTTTTTTAAATTATTTTATTTAATGCCAAAGAAACAGTACTTCTCCCGTGTGTACATTTGTATACGCACCCATGTTTTCTATCCCTTCTAAACTTTTTCTGCTTAAACCAGCGAACAAAATTAGGAAGCGAAAGAAAAAGGCCCAAACATCCTTTAAGTATATCCTTACCGGTTACAAAATTAAGCATAATTCCAAAGAAAGCATTTATTTTTGAAAACATATATAAAAATTTCCATACCCAGATATATATTTTCAACAAGAACGTATCAATTGCAAATATTCACGAAATATTACAATTCTTTTAATCTACTTTCCCATTATCAGTTACTTTATTGATTATAAGAACTTCCTATACACAAATTCATAAAACGGCCAAAAAGGTACAGGAAAGAACGAAGAAGTAAAAAATTTGGAAAAAGTGTTCGAAATGTTAAAAGGGGTCAATCAATACACTGACCGCAATAATTGGAACCTTTGTGCATTGCGGTTTTTTCTTCTTCCTTCATTTGAAATGTGTTTTGTTTGCTCAACGGCATAGCTGAATTTACTTCATACAATCTTTTATGAGCAACAAAGGCAACACCTTAAAAAATTCAAATCTGATTGCAACAAGATGATGAACTTCATGACGCTGCGACTTCATATGTGCTCATAAATGCATACTAACCTGGGTCGATTTGTATGGACGAAAGTTAACCTATATCGCGCCATCGATTTTTCGATAGGATTTGAGCTCAGGAAAAAAAAGTTTCACTACGCATACCCAAAAAAATAATTTTGAGCCTGCAAAAAGAAAATCGATTTTTTGCCCAAAATTCTTCTAAATCTCCATAAAAGAAATTTTTTTTCAAAGAACTACATATACTAATTTTGCATTTGCCAATTGACACGAAAAAAAAAATACATAAAAAATAATTTGGAGCCTTGAAAATGAAAAAATGCATAAAAAATAAAAAAATCGTTGATATTTTGCAGGCTCAAAAATTATTATATTTTGGGTATGCGTAGTGGAACTTTTTTTTGCTGAGCTCAAATCCTATCGAAAAATCGATGGCGCGATATAGGTTAATAAATGGACCCAGTCTAATGCATACAGCTACGAGAATGTACATAAGTCTGGGCGGTCTCATGTAACCGTGGGTAATTTCGGTTTAAGTACCGAGCTAGAAAACATCGAAATGTAAGTAAAAAGTGTTTTCAATTAGAAATAAGTTTTTCGCAAACACTCCGAGTGTGTTATTACCATGAAAACTTCTCAGTGTAAATTCATCTAACTTGCAGATGCCTCTAGGAGCTGGCAATAAATATGTAGGCCCTGTCCCACCAATTTAAAGAAAAATTAAAAGTAGCATGACGCAAATAAGAAGAGAAACTGGGCCTAAGGTTATCGCGCCTTGTATTTTCTAATTTTTTTTTCGGGAAGTCCATCAGTGGCCTCTTCTAAAAAATCTAATTTATGTGAACATTTGCTTGAAATTCTGGACGGAAGTTCCTCTATGACAAGCTGAAAATTGGCAAACTTTCTTCCGGCATGTGGACCAGGTGAATTTTGGTACGGGGTTCCTCTTTGAAAAGCTGAAAACCGACCAGGTGCCAATCTATTCCGAAAAAACATATTTATGGTGAGATTTGTTTGTATTGCATTGTTTAAGCAGGAAAAGGAAAATAATAGATTGGAGTGTGAATCGGAGAGGGGAAGTCAGAGAAGGGAGAGTGAGGTAGAAGAAAGAAAGTGTGAGTATGTCATAGAAATGAAAATGAAGAAAGTGTCAGTGGAAGATGGGAAGGAGAGGAAGCAAATGAATGAAATGAGATATAAAGTAACAGAGGGATGTCGAGCAAGAAGAAAGAAAGTTGGAGTATAAGAGAGACAAATCTGTACCTGGGAGGAATTAAACATAGAGGGGAGGAGTGAGACACAAGAAGATTAAATGTTTTTTTTTTGCTGAAGCTACAATATGACAAATGCCACTGCTTACTGTGAGAGTAGTACCATCGCAGGGAGGAGTATTATCAGGCAGGAGATCGATTCAATTATCTGTCTATATCTTGTATATTAAATGAAATGGGAATTTTAGTCCAGGAGAGGGTGTGGGAGAAGAAATGAGAGTGGAAGTGGGATTGTGATTACGAGTGGGAGTAGGAGTGAGAGTGGGAGTGAGTGGAAGTGAGAATGGCAGTGGGAGTGGGTGCTAAGGTTACTAAGAATGAATTTGGAATTGGGAGGAAGACAAGAAAAATAAGAAAAATGGGAGGTAGGGTACTGGAGAATGAGATAGATAGTGAAGAAGGAAATCGAGGCTCATTCTTTAAATGCTGGCAAACCGAATTACGGGTAGAACAAAGTCAGCCATTTATATTTAAAGTGGGAACACAGGCAATTTTCTTAAGAATAGAATTTTGCTTTGAGAGAATTTAAACTTCAAAGTCAGTTTGCATCAGCACTGGTCTTTTATACCGTAAAAGATCTGTAGGAAAAACTTGTTCATTTTTCTCCTTAACAAAGTCATATGAGTTGAAGAGGACAGGGAGGAGGAGGAGCAACATTTTTTGGTTAGAAAGAAAACGCCACAGCTAAAGGGGAATTTGAAATGGACGAAATAAAGAATTTAGCTTTTTTGCTTTAAGGTAAGTAAATACATGCAGGTAAAAGAGTAACCTTGCATTAGCTTCACAAAAACGTGTATTCTTAGCGCAGTGCATTTGCATTTGCCTGCACATTAGACTGATAAAAAAAAAAATTGTATTTCGAAGAAATTTTTTTATTGTATGTACTTCAAGGAAAACATATAGGACCATTAATAAAAATAACGAAAAATTGAAAAGAAAAACTAATATTAATTGAGCCATTACTGCCTAAAATTGACAGACTCTTTTAGGATATATATTTAGAGATGTCTCAATGAAGTTTCGAACTTTTGTGAAATTTCATTTCTTTAGATATTGTTTGTTCGGCAGATATTTGCGGGATTGTGTCACTACTGATCATACTTTCTACATTACATGTACATGTATATGCTATATCTAAATGATTGTTCAGGAACGAATATTTTCCTCAATTATTTCCCATTTTAAAGGCTAGAACTGTAAAGCTCCATGAGATGTTTAAATTAGCTAAAGTCCGCATTTTTCATCTCTATCTCGCTGATTCTCCTTTTTCATGGTCCTTCACCAACTTTATCACATGCACAATCATTACACAAAATATTGGATAGCTGATTAAAAGATTAGGTAAGCTTAAACTGACTGGTCCATGACGAACTTAAATATACTGAATTAATCCATAGTGTTACCAAAAGTTTGCTTAACGACCAAGCTGCAAAACCCTATCAGAAAACAGGGCCTATTTTAGAAAATAGCTCAGTCCTCTTGGCAAATACCAGAAGCAGGGCGCGAGCACAAAACATGCTCGATCAATTCCTCCTCTAACTCACAATTTTTACATATGATATCACTGAAAAGGCTTATTAAAAAAGCTTGTGACAGTGTTCAGTCAGAAAATCCATCATGAGCCTACATTCTCGTCTTTTCAATCATGAGATTACTTACAGACTTAATTAGCGCTTAACCATTTAAAAGGTTATGGCCATTCAGTAAGGCGCGCCAGTCGCTTTTTTTTCTGCCAACCGGCGCCAATTGGTGACACCAAGGGATTTTAAATCGTTTTCCGCTTGGTCCTTCCAGCGGAGTGGGGACCGCCCTCTACCTCTGCTTCAATAATGAGATTATCTTTGTTAATTTAAGGGTTTCAGACCTCTACATGATCTGCCACACTTTATCGCCCCGCGCTGGGTACCACGCCTTTTCTGCATATTCAGATTTCCTCTTCTTTTAGTCTCACCCAATATAATTAGAACGTCTACAGTGCAAGCTTCAAATGATCCGTCCTGTTGTGCTAGATCATGCGCCTTTTTATTTTCATCTATTTCCATATGCCTAGGGACACAATATAGATATATATTTCTCCCTATCCCGAGTCTTTTCAGGGATTCCTTACATTTCAACACACTTCTAGATGTTGTGCTTGAGAAATAAAAGAATTAATTACTGCTTAGCTGTCAATGTAAAAATTGAAGCGGCTGCAGTTAAAGCTATTTTCTTCTACTGCTTCTATCGCTTTAGTTACGGCTAATACTTGCACCTGAAAAAAGCTACAGTGATATGACAGCTTGAAGGATCCGTTAATTTCCGAATCTGTACAATATGCCGCAGACCATACTCCGTCCATTACTTTGGAACCATCGGAATGCACGTTTATCGCCTCGCCTGCCATTTGAGCATCCTTGCGCCAAGCTTCTACCTCTATCGTGGCTCTAAGAGACACTTCGCCACCAGACTTACAGATAGAATGTGCAGAATGACATACCGTGCAGCCGTCGTGGTTGCTTTTGAGGTTCTCGTTATGCTATGTATTGATAGTTTACATAACCATTCTAATTTTTATACTCAGCTGAGCAGAGCTCACAGAGTATATTAATTTTGTTCGCATAACGGTATCCGTAACGGCATAAACTAATCGATATAGATATAAACTTCTATAAATCAAAATGATCTGGGCGAAAAAAGAAATTCATTTAGCCATGTTAGTCCGTCCGTCGGTCTGTCTGTCCGTAAACACGATAAATTGAGTAAATTTTGAGGTATCTTAATGAAATTTGGTATGTAAGTTCCTGGGCACCCATCTCAGATCGCTATTTAAAATGAACGAAATTGGACTATAACCACGCCCACTTTTTCGATATCGAAAATTTCGAAAAACCGAAAAAGTGAGATAATTAATTGGATAAAGCGATGAAACTTGGTATGTAGGTTGACCTTATGACGCAAAATAGAAAATTAGTAAAATTTTGGACAATGGGCGTGGCACTGCCCACTTTTAAAAGAAGGTAATTTAAAAGCAAGCTGTAATTTGGCAGCTGAGTATGTAATGTTCGGTTACACCCGAACTTGGCCTTCCTTACTTTTTTGAAGTACGTTTTTTTGAGTAGATTTGCACCAAAATATAGGATGAGCTTTCCAATGGCTGTAGATATTAATTGATATGAATATCTGACTCAAATACTTACGGTTATATATTTCCTGCAGTGAAATACCAAACTATCATGAAGGTGTAAGTGATTTCATTGGTTATAAAACAATATTTTTATTTGAATCAGTCTAGTACAGATAAGTACATGACCAAACCTAAGGGATAGTTGTATATACATACATAAGTGCCTTCCTTATATGCATTGCACTTTACTGTTGCTTCCTTCTGATGCGAAAACACTTCCTATGCTTTGTACAAAAGTCGTAATAACCACACAAGGAACAGTGGCCTAAGAACTTTAAAAAAATGTTTTGAGGCACAATCGAAAAACCACAAAAACAAAAAAAAAAAGAAATTATGGACCAAATGATTTTACCAAAAGGGATAGAAAATGATTGCTCGCCACGCATGCATTGTCAAAGGTAAATGCAAGCATAGGAATGTAAAAAGAAACGCAATAACGAAAAAAATGTATAATTCGATGGTAAAACACCCAGATGCCGAAATAAAAAAAGTGTCCAACAGATGCTGTCATGCACGAATACTAGCTTGCCCGAAATCAAAGAGGAGTAGTCGAGGACGAGGAATGCGAGTAAATCAGAACACATTAAATTTTTTTTACGAAAGTTACCTTCAGGGTCGTGTAATGAAAACAAACTGATGTCCTTAACAAGACAAATAATGACATGAAGGCCATACAGGAAGCACGATTGACTTGGCAAGGCAGAAGAGCGATAGGGTCTTGCGAAGTCTACTACAGTGGCCATATGTGTAAAGGCAAAATTCGGAGCTAAGGTGTTGGATTTGTAACACGAAATTATTCAATATTTCGTTTCATATGTGATTACGCACCCACAGACGGTTTGAAAGAGAAAGACAAGGACTCCTTCTATGATCCCGGCCATGATATTAAAATCATTGGGGGCGACTTCAATGCCAAGGTGAGCAAAGAAGAAATATTGGGTCCTACAGTCGACAAATTTTAACTTAACGATGTCACATTTCCCAGCGGTTTGAGGCTGATTGCTTTCGCCGTGGCTCGAAATATGGTTACATGCAGTACTAAATTCTAGAATTAAGAGATGCATTAAGCTAGTTGGTTGTCTCCTGATCGAAGAATGTTAAACCAAATCGATCACGTAGTGATTTATGGCAAACATAGATCCAGTGTCATAGATGTGCGTACTCTGTGAGGCCTCGTACCACTATCTTTGGGCAGCTAAGAGTCGTACATGCCTCTGTGTAGTGCGTGGAATGACACAAGGAAAGTTTGTAGTTGAAAAGCTGTTCACAAAACGTACAGATGATGGTTACTATACTCGGCTCTCACACCTGCTCGCCGAATTTAATCTTCGACTTAACGATGTTACCAAGCAGCGGGAGCATACTTCTCATTCATAATGTATCGCCGCTGCTGAAACCACTGCTTTTCCGGAAAAGAAAGATGTAGTGCTGCGTAAGGGCACGGCAGTGCCCTGTATATTGGTGTGTAATGGTGAGGCGAAATCGAAATAGAGGCACCTATTTAGAAGGAAGAAACGTGAAGCAAAACGACCAGCTCTATAAGGATTGGGACGGATCCCTCCAAGCCACTCGGAATTAGACGGGTCTTCATACAAAGCGACTTCATTTTGTACGATTTCCTTAACATAATCCCGGAAGAAGATTATTTCTACAGAACTAAAACGTGATGGTATTATAAGGTCGTACAAATGTTAAACTCTGCTGATGATATTCAATTTATTGTCTTGGAATTAAATTCTAAACTGTGAATGATATTATATATTTGGAAACCAGCATTAACAGCAAAACCCATGTCAGCTTAGAAATCAAAGGGGAATAACTCTTTCCAGCAAGTGCTACCTTGGACTGAGTAGGCAACCGAAAAGTAAATACCTCTCTAGATGAACAAAAACAAATGCTCTACAACTCGCTCATCACATCTGTCCTAATGTATAGCTCACGAGTTTTGTTGAAATAAGATGAGTAAGCTCTCGGAGTGTTCTAGAGAAAAGTTCTCCGGAAGATTTATGGTCTGCTCTTGATACCGACGGCGCGTATCGAAGAAAGTATAATTATGAGCTATATGAGCTTTACGCAGAAATGACAATAGTGCAGTGAATAAAAACCAAAAGTCTTGGACGAAGACAGTCCGGTCAAGAAAGTAATTCAGTCGTCAACGCAGTTTGGAAGCAGAGAAAGGGGAAAACCGCAACTGAGTTGAACGAGTCAGGTAGGGGAAGACTTGTCCTCCCTTGGTGCTTCCAATTGGCCCAATTTTTTGCAAAACAGGGAAAGCTGGCGCGACTTGTTAAGAAATGGCCAAAATCGCTGAGGCGATTAAGCGCCAATTAAGTATGATGCTGAGCCCAATTGTCAACCTCATCCAGTGGTGGCGAATACGGTTTCTTCAGCAAGATAAGCTCTGCCGATTCCAAATTTCTGGCCGGAATGGCCTTGATGGCTTAATGGGTTCAGTGTGATCATACTAAATCGTCCCGGAGATGGTAGGGCTGGTATCCTACGGTTGCTTGTTACTGGAACTTGCCGGATCTACATCCGGTAAAAGACGATCAACATCGAAGACACTCACCAAAATCTCCGGGAAGTGTCTTTATCGCTACAATAACACCAACAAAAACAAACAATGACTAATTTTATAAAAGCAGTAGTTGTAGCTATAAAAGCGTATTTTATTAAAAAAAACATTCGCAAAACGAACTGGGTATGGTATAAAATGTTGCCACGCGTTAACAAAATATAAACATATATCCATCCATAAGTGAAACAAGTAAGGAAGGCTAAGTTTGGGTGTAACCGAACATTACATACTCAGTTGAGAGCTATGGAGACAAAATAAGGGAAAATCTTACTTACTTAATTGGCGCTTAACTGTCTAAACGGTTATGGCCGTCCAACAAGGCGCGCCAGTCGCTCCTTCGCTCCGCCAACCGGCGCCAATTGGTCACACCAAGGGAGTTTAAATCGTTTTCCACCTGGTCATTCCAACGGAGTGGGGGCCGCCCTCTACCTCTGCTTTCATAGGCGGGTTCCGATAGGAACACTTTCTTGGCCGGAGCATCATCTTTCATTCGCATAACATGGCCTAGCCAGCGCAGCCGCTGCGTTTTAATTCGCTGGACTATGTTGATGTCTGCGTATAGCTCATACAACTCATCATTAAATCTTCTTCGGTACTCACCATCGCCAATGCGTAGAGGTCCATAAATCTTTCGAAGAACTTTTCTCTCGAACACTCTCAAAGCCGCTTCATCTGCTGTTGTCATGGTCCATGCTTCTGCCCCATATAGCAGGACGGGTACGATAAGTGACTTGTAGAGTATGATTTTCGTTCGCGAGAGAGGACTTTACTTTTCAATTGCCTACCTAGTCCAAAGTAGCATTTATTGGCAAGATTGATTCTTCGCTGGATTTCAGTGCTGATGTTGTTGCTAGTGTTGATGCTGGTTCCCAAATAAACGAAGTCTTTTACTATTTCGAAATTATGGCTGCCAACAGTAGCGTGGTTGCCAAGGCGCATATGCGCTGACTCTTTGCTCGATGACAGCAGGTACTTCGTTTTGCCCTCATTCACCATCAAACCCATCTTTACCGCTTCTTTTTCCAGCTTGGAATAAGCAGAACTAACAGCGCGGGTGTTTAGGCCGATGATATCAATGTCATCAGCATATGCCAGTAATTGCACGCTTTTATAGTATATTGTTCCAGTGCGGTTAAATTCTGCAGCTAGTATAATTTTCTCCAGCATCAAATTAAAGAAATCGCACGATAGGGGGTCACCCTGTCTGAAACCTCGTTTAATTTCGAACGGCTCGGAGAGGTCCTTCCCAATTCTGACTGAGCTGATGGTGTTGCTTAACGTCATTTTGCACAGCCGTATAAGTTTTGCGGGGAAACCAAATTCAGACATAGCGGCATATAGGCAGCTCCTTTTCGATCTGTCGAAGGTGGCTTTAAAGTCGACGAAGAGGTGATGTGTGTCGATTCTCTTTTCACGGGTTTTTTCCAAGATTTGGCGCATTGTGAAAATTTGGTCGATGGTAGATTTACCAGGTCTGAAGCCGCACTGATAAGGTCCAATCAGCCGGATCACGGTGGGCTTCAATCTTTCGCACAATACACTTGAAAGGACCTTATATGCGATATTAAGAAGGCTGATTCCACGATAGTTGGTGAATTTTGCAGTATCCCCCTTCTTGTGTACTGGGAAAAGAACACTTAGATTCCAACCGTCGGGCATGCTTTCGTCCGCCCATATTTTGCTAAGAAGCTGCTGCATGCGCCTTACCCACTCCTCGCCGCCGTACTTGAATAGCTCCGCAGGCAATCCATTAGCGCCCACGGCCTTGTTGTTTTTCAATCTGGTTATTGCTATTCTAACTTCGTCATAATGGGGCGGGGGGACATATATTTCATCATCATCGATTGCGGGATCGGGTTCTTCATCTCTGCGCGGTCAATTGCTGACTCCATTTAGAAGAACAGAGAAGTGTTCCCTCCATAATCTAATCACTCTCTGGACATCAGTTACAAGGTCGCCGTTTTCGTACCTACAGGAGTTTGCCCCGGTCTTAAAACCTTCCGTCTGTCGTCGTATTTTTTGGTAAAATTTTCGGGCATTATTCCTGGTGGCTAGCAGCTCAAACTCCTCGCACTCACGCCTTTCTGCTTCTGCTTTTTTCTTCCTGAAAAGTGCCTCGCTTCCTTTTTCAACTCACGATAGCGTTCACACACTCCTCTTGTCGCGCTCGCTTTTAACGTAGCACTGTAGGCAGCGTCTTTTCTTTCGGTTGCAACGCGGCATTCTTCATCATACCAGTTGTTTTTTCGTGGCCGCCGGTAACCAATTTGTTCCTCAACGGCAGTACGAAATGCTTTGGAGATATGCTCCCACTGCTCCTGTATTCCTTCAGGATGAGTTGTGCCCTCAGAGAGAGGTGTGAGAGTCGAGTTGCGAAATCATTGGCAGTCTGTTGTGATTGAAGCTTTTCGACGTCTAGCTTTCCTTGTGTTTTTTGTTCCTTGTTTTTAGCCGCGTTGAGGCGGGTGCGTATTTTGGCTGCAACGAGATAATGGTCCGAATCGATGTTAGGTCCTCGGATCGTGCGCACATCTAAAACACTGGAGGCATGCCGTCCGTCTATCACAACGTGATCGATCTGATTGCGAGTATTTCGATCAGGAGACAGCCATGTAGCTTGACGTATCTTTTTATGCATGAACCTCGTGCTTGATATGACCATGTTTCGAGCACCGGCAAAGTCAATCAGCCTCAGTCCGTTAGGAGAAGTTTCATTGTGTAGGCTGAACTTTCCGACTGTAGGGCCAAAAACACCTTCTTTGCCCACCCTGGCGTTAAAGTCGCCAAGCACGACTTTTATATCATGACGGGGGCAGCGCTCGTATGTGCGTTCTAATTGTTCATAAAAAGTGTCTTTCACCTCATCGTCTTTCTCTTCTGTCGGCGCATGGGCGCAGATGAATGATATATTAAAAAATTTTGCTTTTATTCGGATAGCGGCGAGACGCTCGTCCACAGGCGTGAACGCCAGCACTTGGCGACAAAGTCTCTCTCCCACCACGAATCCGACGCCGAAACTGCGCTTATTCGCATGGCCACTCCAATATATGTCACAATTTTTGATCTTCTTTCTTCCTTGCTTCGTCCAACGCATTTCTTGGATGGCGGTGATGTCAGATTTTGCTTTGGCGAGGACATCAACCAGCCGGGCATCTGCACCAATCCCATTCAGGGAGCGGACGTTCCAGGTGCATACCCTCAATTCATTGTCCTTCAAACGTTTGCCATGGTCGTCATCAATAGAGAGTGTATTTATCCGAGGCTTGTTGTTATATCTCATTGGAGTATGGTTTTACGTGGCGGGTCCCAAGCCCAGCGCACAACCCGCTCAGCGGGGGTGAAAATATTACTTGGCACGTTTATATAGCGAGCCGCTTGCTCCAAGACAGACGCCCGCTTGCAGCCGCACCTAGAGGTGTACAGACGCTGCCGATGAAATCTCCCCCGGCTAGCCCTTAAACCGATTATGTCAGAGTGGCCTAGCCAGGTTGTCGGAAAATCACCTCGTAGTAAAATGAACCTAGGGTAACCTTGGAATGTGTTTGTATGACATGTGTATCAAATGGAAGGTATTAAAGAGTATTTTAAGAGGGAGTGGGCCATAGTTCTATAAATGGACGCCATTTAGGGATATCGCCATAACGGTGGACCAGGGCTGACTCTAGAATTTGTTTGTACGATATGGGTATCAAATTAAATTTATTAATGAGGGTTTTAAAAGGGAGTGGTGGTAGTTGTATATGTGAAGGCGTTTTCGAGATATCGACCAAAATGTGGACCAGGGTGACCCAGAACATCATCTGTCGGGTACCGCTAATTTATTTATATATGTAATACCACGAACAGTTATCCTTCCAAGATTCCAAGGGCTTTTGATTTCGCCCTGCAAAACTTTTTCATTTTCTTCTACTGAATATGGCAGGTGTCACACACATTTTACAAAGTTTTTTCTAAAGTTATATTTCGCGTCAATAAACCAAACCAATTACAATGTTTCATCCCTTTTTTCGTATTTGGTATATTATTATGGCTTTTTTTCATTTTTAGTAATTTTCGATATCGAAAAAGTGGGCGTGGTCATAGTCGGATTTCGGCCATTTTTTACATCAATACAAAGTGAGTTCAGATAAGTACGTGAACTGAGTTTAATAAAGATATATCGATTTTTGCTCAAGTTATCGTGTTAATGGCTGAGCGGAAGGACAGACGGTCGACTGTGTATAAAAACTGGGCGTGGCTTCAACCGATTTCGCCCTTTTTCACATCGTCCTAGAATCTAAGCCTCTACCAAATTTCACAAGGATTGGTAGTGTTTTGTTCGACATATGGCATTAAAAGTATCCTAGACAAATTAAATGAAAAAGGGCGGAGCCACGCCCATTTTGAAAATTTCTTTTATTTTTGTATTTTTTGCACCATATCATTACTGGAGTTGAATGTTGACATTATTCACTTATATACTGTAAAGATATTAACTTTTCTTTTAAAATTTGAATTTAAAAAAATGTTTTTTTGAAAAGTGGACGTGTTCGTTCTCCGATTTTGCAAATTTTTATTAAGCATACATATAGTATTAAGAGTAACGTTGCTGCCGAATTTCATCATGATATCTTCAACGAATGCCAAATTACAGCTTGCAAAACTTCTAAATTACCTTTTTTTAAAAGTGGGCGGTGCCAAAATTTTACTAGTCTGCTATTCTGCATCATAAGTTCAACTCACCTACCAAGTTTCATCGCTTTATCCGTATTTTGGTAATGAATTTTCGATATCGAAAAAGTGGGCGTGGTTATAGTCCGATATCGTTCATTTTAAATAGCGATCTGAGATGAGTGCCTAGGAACCTACATACCAAATTTCATTTAGATACCTCAAAATTTACTCAAGTTATCATGTTAACGGACGGACGGACGGACATGGCTCAATCGAATTTTTTTCGATTCTGATGATTTTGATATATGGAAGTCTATATCTATATCGATTCCTTTATACCTGTACAACCAACCGTTATTCAATCAAAGTTAATATGCTCTGTGAGCTCTGCTCAACTGAGTATAAAAAGGGTAACCTTAAAAAGCTCTGATTCTTACAACTGCATACATATTCAGTGCAATGAAACTCATATATGTACGTTAGGGCGGGTCGATTTAAAAATCGCTCATTGCTCCGTGAAAATCGTATTCTAGGGATCAAACTATACTTCTTAAACGAATTCTGATGACCCCCTCCCCCAATTTGGTTGCCCCTAGCCAAAATTTCGACCCAAATTGGGGGGGGGGGGGGGCATCAGAATTCGTTTTAGAGGTATGGTTCCTTCGGCCATAGAATATGATTTTCACAGAGCTATGGGCGATTTTTTTGCCTCCCCACAAATCGACCCGCCCTAATGTACGTTCATATTGTCGTTAACACACATAAGTCTTGTCGGCACTTTTATAGGTGGGCTTTTGTGCCCAATAAATTAAAGTGGCTTTTAGCTTATGTGAAGTGCTGTGCAGTGGAGCATTGTCTTTTGCAATTGCACCCTAAAGCAATTTCTTCAAGTTCTTCATCAATACCCGAGAGATGATCTAACCAAGTGGTGAGTTTATTAATACTAGTATCTATGTATATTCTCTATTTTCTCTTTACCTTTAACTTCGGTTCTTTTTAATCCTATTCCTAACACACACTGGTAGAATTTTGATTGCTTTTTGGGCTTCTTTGTATCTTCTTGTTTTTTTTAGATTCTTTTCTGGATCGTTCTCTTTAATCTCCAATTATTGAATATTGTCTGTAAATTCCTCATAGCGCTTTTATTTTCATAATTAAGGAGCTCTTACATGCTTTTCAGAAGTATTTTAGCAAAAGTAATCAACGGAACTTTTTTCGGTCGTGTTTTGTAAAAAAGATGATAGACACATGCATATGTTTTATGAGTATTGAAGTTTCTATTGTTGATATTAAACACTCTCGGTATTTGCAGGGTGACTTGGAAATATTTTTGTTAAGCTATGTACATATTTTTGAATGCTAATAGCCCGATGCCTTCAAAGTGAACTCCAGACCTGAAATATAAGTAGAAGAAGAAATATGTACTCGTGAGCTTCAGGTATCGGTAACAAGTGGCCACAAATTCATTCGCAGTGGAGGGAGTTCGAAAAATGTTACCCAAACGTAATGCTACAGTAGAAGCCACTGGAACCTCAATTTTCACTTGCTCACTTGCTCTGTGCAAGTTACGCATCACTAAGGTAAGCATGACGGAAGAGCTGCAACTCACATACTGGCGCCAATCTGGGTAAAAAAAGAGATTTATGATCAGGTTACCCACTCCCTTCAGGTCTGTCCTTGGCCATATAGCGTGCAAAGTTACGCTTCACTAAGGTAAGGATGACGGAGGAGCTACTACCCTCACACTGACGCCAATCTGGGCAGAAAAAGAGATTTATGATCAGGTTATTCACTCCCGACTGGTCTGGCCGCGGCCATAGATCGAAGCGTGAGAGCCAGGAATATAGTTGTCCTTTTAAAGTGCACTTTCACTGAGTCCACGGAGTCTCGGCTAGTACCGGCTCGACCTATATAGCGTGCAAATTTAAACGCGAGGGTGCCCAATTCTTTTCTAGGAAGCCATCCTGTCTAACACCGCATCTACCGCTGATGAATTCCCTTAGAAAAACGACAAGTGTACAAGGTAAACTCAAACCGTACCACCATCGACAATCCTGTCCTTCCTGTTTCGGCTCTGTTGGTCCCTTGGCACTAACGATTGCACCTTTACCTAACTACTGCCGCCCTTGTTGTACCGCCGCTTATATGTTGCCATCATACCTTTGGTGACCTGTTGCCGTCACGATGCCCCCGCAACCACAAATACCTTTGACCGCTCAGGACCATACCAACGTTTAGCCGTAGCCGTGTTGATCCCTCCGGTTCTAAGATTGTTGGACGAGCACTACTATACAGTCATTCATCTCTGGTCGTACTGATACTTCCCCCGTTGCCATGACTGTTGGCCGTTTGCAAATAAACTCATCGTAGGGGTAATCTTCGACAACATCTACTCTCAACTACTCCATCTTTATTATACTTATAATAATGAAAAGCTCTGCCGACTTGCTCAACCGCTCTTCAGTTTTTTGATATGGAAAACAATTTTCCTCGTAACACCTCGTATTTATGTTTTCGCAGAAGAAAGGCTTAATGGATTTTGGGCTCAATTTAAAATAAAAAGGAAACCTTGGTCACGAAAATATGAGATCAGGGTAATAAAAGATTATGAAATTATTAACCTTAGCCTTATATC
This sequence comes from Eurosta solidaginis, assembly GCF_040869045.1. Lineage (NCBI taxonomy): Eukaryota > Metazoa > Arthropoda > Insecta > Diptera > Tephritidae > Eurosta > Eurosta solidaginis. The sequence goes on from NC_090320.1 coordinate 218,849,952, forward strand.
CTGAAATCCTACGCATTTAAAACTTTGAAAAGACGGGGAAAGAGTTTACAGACATCACAATGTTGACTCAGGCCTGAAGCCGCTCTGATAAGGTCCCAACAGTCAATTACCGATGGGCTTCAATCTTTCGCATAATACACTTTTCATTACCTTACATGCGATTCCGTGATAGCTGTCTCAGTTTGCAGGATCCATTTTTTATGGACTGGGAAAAGATCACTTAAATTGCAATCGTCGGGTATGCACTCGCCCGAGCGTATTTCGCAAAGAAGCTTATGCATGCGTCTTAGCAACTCCCCACCACTGTATTTGAATAGCTCCGTAGGCAATCCATCAACGCCCGCGACTTTGCTGTTTTTAATCTGGTTATTGCTATTCTGACTTCATGATAATCGGGTGGTGGACATTAATTCCATCATTCAAAACTTAAAAACCCAAACTGTGTTTCTATAAGTGATAGCTAAAATGTACAAATGATGTACTCTTTAAGAAGATCATAAGAGAGACGAGATCACCATATCCATGTCGGCACAAATCGTATCGCATATCATCCATACAGAAATTTTAACCATTTGCTATTGCTATTTTTGTTGCAACATCGGAAATACTCGCCAAAGAGACTTTGGATCTTCTTACATATCTAATCGTTTGTCCAAAAGTATTTTCGAGTTCATATTTTCATCTTAACTGGAAGGTAGCTTTATTCGCACTTCAAGCAACAATATGCACTATAACTGTATTGCTAATACCCACCGTTCGAAAACTTACTCCTTTCATCCTTGTCCCCTAACTATTGGACATATCATTGTTCTAAGGTTTTTTACTCGCGAAAAATATATAATTAGCCGTAATTTGGGAGAGCCTTTCATGTTGTGTTTATGTTGGAAGCCTATTGGTTCCAAAGGCGGCAACCCCATTAAATAACTTCTCGGTATTTCACTTTTTATGAATTTCTATCTAAACAAAAATTTTCATGCAAAATTTGAAGCTGATCAAAAACTTTATTTCGGGGTAAGTCCATATGTATCCGAAAATATATTATACTAGCTTATCTCCGTGGGTTTTACTCCCGGAGAATTTGTTGGAAATAGCCAGCAAGTAAGAAGAAAGCATCACCCATAGGATGATCATTACCCCTGAAGTCCTCAAGGGTTCGGGCTAACGCTTTCAGCGACAGTTTATGAGCAATGGCGCACTCATCCCGCTCGATAAATTTACATGTCTTCAGAACCTCACTTTAGCCTGACCTTTTGCTTATACTGCACATCGGCCTATCAGATATTTGCAGAGACAGCGGTCATTTAAATGTGGAGTGAGCTGTACGTCCACCACACAGAAGGGTATCCACTATTCCTGAGGAAGCAACAGCCACAGTGATTTCTCTTTTTGCTTTTACATCAGCCAATATAAAGTTTTAGACGAATGTTTTTCCATTCCCTCTAAGCTCATCCAAAAACTCCAACCCTAAAATTACAAACCACAAAAAGATTACTGAACTTTCAAAAAGTATAACCACCAAACTCAACTCTGCAGTCAAATTTTAGATGTTAAAATAATCTAAGTTCGCACGGTAGCCATATTTTTGAAGAACCCCCATTTGTAGGGATAGTGCCACCTCTCCTTTTCCCCTGTTTAAAATTTAACTGCTGCTGTTAGGAATATATGTCACATACAAGACGGCAATCTCCACTTTTTGACAAAATCATCAAACTGTTAATTTCTTTTCAACAATACCAAAACTTCGAAACATGAATAAAATGCGGCATTATTCCCCTCTGAAAGGTCGCTAAAACTTATGCTGAGAATCAAACACGGCAATCTCCATCATTTCAAGTGGCATGAAAACATGATTTTCCGTTATTTAGTATTCGTATGAGCGCAGGGCATATATGAACACTTCTAAATTAAAAAGGAAAGATATACAACTTCTGCGGAAAACAGAAAAACTCGAAAGAGGTTAAGCCATCCACCTATACGGCTGCGAAATGTGAAAAATAAGAATGTATATTTTAGACGTTTGTCGCTGAAACGAAATTCATAAGCTAAGGGCAGCTGCGGGGTTTGAGTTGCTTAAAGAAACCAGATTTGATTTGATAATACATTCATTCGATAGTCCCTAAGGCTCTAGACCAAACGGTGTACAACTCCAGGAAATTGTATTTATACAATTTTGCGAACGTAAACTTACTCAGCAAAATATGTTTATTTTATTAGTATATGGAGAACGAGTAGAGAAAATGTTCCAACGAAATTATTTCCGCTGTATGTGACAAACTGAATAAAATCGATTTTGACCCAACTATATCTACCATCAGGCTGATGGCGGATGGTTGCAGTAGGCAAAACAAAACCACCGTGTTGATTGGAATGTGTTGAAAATTGCTTTTGGAAAAAGCGCCAAATGACATGCAGAATGTCTCAGCGGGTTTTCCGGTAGTAGGCTGTTCTTTCTTGCTGCTGAAGGTGTGTTCGGTGCCATTGAAAAAGATATCAGAATGTTCGAGGTTATAACGTAGCTAGTAACGTATTTGGGGATGTTTTCAAAAAAAACGATTTCAGGTCACTTTAAGGCTACCGGAACATGTAATTTTAATTTTTAAAATAGAAAGCTATTTTGCTGAAGAGGTGCAAAACTGGAAGCGTCTCCACAGCTAAAAAGCGTATAAAGTGTCTTAAAGAAGGGACGCATCCCTCACGTGATTGCTCCTGAAATCGTAGATAGCTGTTTGCAATAGGTCAATTTGCTTAAATTTGGCGATGTTGATACATTTCTTACAAAATACTTTGGCGACACCTGGACATCGCCAAAAGATATAAGTTTCATACAGCTGTTCTATCTTATGAAATGTCTTTGCCCGCTGGGGAAGAAAGAGACTTCAGATAGCCAGTAACAGAAGCAGTCAAAGAAGCATGTTGAGAGTTTATCGGTGAACTTATTTCTATACTAGTAAAACATAACACTCTAAAATATGTTTTAAATGACGAATATTGTATTCCATTGACTTTATTGATTCAATCGAATATTAGATATTACGTTTATAGTGTTTTCGTTGGAACCGTTTAAATACCAAAATCAGAAATATCCAGGTGTCAGTATCAAATACGTCATTCTCCATAACTTTTTCCTTATTTGTACAAAAACTGTTGAGAACTTAGGTGGTTTTGTTATATAATCCGATTTAGTCTATCCCTTTTCTGTACTAGAAATAATATTTCTAATGATATTCGAGAAAATAAATGCCTTTAGTTCTTTTTGCGCAATTTATAATGGTGGAGTTTGCCGCCTTTGATTCTAGCCCCCCCCCCCCCCCCCCCCCCCCATATAACGAAATTCTTGTTAGCCTATAATCATCCTTGGAAGGTTTCTAGTGGGTGTTTCAACTTTGGTTGTAATCGGTCAACACGTTAAGTATGCAACCCGATCTACACCTACATATATGTATACATAATTTGATATTTATATATAGCTTAAATCTTTGGCTTATAGAGCAGGTGACCCGCCTCTTACTTCATTGCTATGCCTATTACTTAAAAAATGTCAATGCATGCTGTAGATTTTTCATCATTGAGGCCGAAGTTGAAAACATTTTCGTCGAAGTTTATAAACTTTCTTGTCGAAGTTGAGAAACTTTCTCTGTATATCATATTTTGAAAATAAGGTGTGCCAGAATGAAAAATAAGTCAACTGGCCTACCGATATCCGAACGTTCTGTGGTGACAAAATCTTAAAATAGTGGGACTTCCTTTATTCTGTTATTGGTCCAAATAATATATACTGATTAAGAAGAAGAATTTGATCTGAATATATACATATACATATAAGAACTTTACAGTGTGTGTTGTATATCGACGACTTAAAAAAATAATAAACAAATACAAGGCACGATAACCTCGGAAGAGCTTCAAGGACGAGATTCTCGTCCAATTCCCATCGTGCTTCTTTTAATTTTTCTTACATATTGGCGTGACGGCACCTACATATTTTACGGCGACTCCGAACCGCATCTGCAACGCAGATGAGTTTTCACTGAGAAGCTTTTCATGACAGACATACATTCGGAGTGCTTGCCAAACCACTGCCAACGGGCGACCCCTTTTTGACAACACTTTTTTTCTAATTGAATTGAAAAACCCGGGAATTGAACTCTGGATCTTCGGTGTTGTAGGCGGAGTACCATACCACGGCGGCTGCCATATCAACTTACATATGCATATATTGATACAAAACAGTTGGGTGGTATTCGAACCTTGAAATATTAATCAAGCACAATAAAATGTAGCAAATGAGAAGGGTTAGTCCAAAGAAAAGCTAACAAACTAAGAAGAAACGAAGCGGAGGAAAATGACAAATAAAAACATAAAAACTGAATATTTTTACATATCTGTAAATAAAATTGTAATACAAATTGGATGGGGATGTATATTTGGCGCAATATTGGTATTCAATTCTTGAATTTTACTATTCGATTGTGATAATAAATGCATGAAAAATAAAGATACAAATAACGAACCAAAAATATTCACTACCAAAATAAAGAAATCATAAGTAGGCGTGCTCTTCAAACCAAAAAAAAAAAAAACAAGTAAGGAAGGTTAAGTTCGGGTATAACCGAACATTACATACTCAGTTGAGAGCTATGGTGACAACATAAGGGAAAATAACCATGTAGGAAAATGAACCGAGGGTAACCCTGGAATGTGTTTGTATGACATGTGTATCAAATGAAAGGTATTAAAGATTATTTTATGAGGGAATAGGCCATATTTCTATAGGTGGACGTCATTTAGGGATATCGCCATAAAGGTGGACCAGGGGTGACCCTAGAATTTGTTTGTTCGATATGGGTATCAAATGAAAGGGGTTAATGAGTATTTTAAAAGGGAGTGGGCCTTAGTTCTATATCGCCATAAAGGTGGACCAGGGGTGAATCTAGAATGCGTTTGTACAATATGGGTATCAAACGAAAGGTGCTAATTAGTATTTTAAAAGGGAGTGTGCCTTAGTTCTATAGGTGGTCGCCTTTTCGAGATATCGCCTTAGAGGTCGACCAGGGGTGACTCTAGAATGTGTTTGTACGATACGGGTATCAATCTAGAGGTATTAATGAGGGTTTTAAAAGGGAGTGGTGGTAGATGTATAGGTGGTCGCCTTTTCGAGATATCGCCATAAAGGTGGACCAGGGGTAACCCTAGAATTTGTTTGTTCGATATGGGTATCAAATGAAAGGGGTTAATGAGTATTTTAAAAGGGAGTGGGCCTTAGTTCTATATCGCCATAAAGGTGGACCAGGGGTGAATCTAGAATGCGTTTGTACAATATGGGTATCAAACGAAAGGTGCTAATTAGTATTTTAAAAGGGAGTGTGCCTTAGTTCTATAGGTGGTCGCCTTTTCGAGATATCGCCTTAGAGGTCGACCAGGGGTGACTCTAGAATATGTTTGTACGATACGGATATCAAATGAAAGGTGTTAATGAGTATTTTAAAAGGGCGTGGGGCTTAGTTCTATAGGTGGACGCCTTTTCGAGATATCGCCATAACGGGGACCAAGGGTGACCCTAGAATGTGTTTGTACGATATGGGTATCAAATTAAAGGTATTAATGCGGGTTTTAAAAGGGAGTGGTGGTAATTGTATATGTGAAGGAGTTTTCCAGATATCGACCAAAATATGGACCAGGGTGACCCAGAACATCATCTGTTGGATACCGCTAATTTATTTATATATGTAACACCACGAACAGTATTCCTGCCAAGATTCCAAGGGCTTTTGATTTCGCCCTGCAAAACTTTTTCATTTTCTTCTACTTAATATGGTAGGTGTCACACCCATTTTACCAAGTTTTTTTCTTAAGTTATATTTTGTGTCAATAAACCAATCCAATTACCATGTTTCATCCCTTTTTTCGTGTTTGGCATTTTTTTCATTTTTCGTAAATTTTGGTATCGAGAAAATGGGCGTGGTCATAGTCGGATTTCGGCCATTTTTTACACAAATACAAAGTGAGTTCAGATAAATACGTGAACTGAATTTAGCAAAGATATATTTATTTTTGCTTAAGTTATCGTGTTAACGGCGGGCGGAAGTACAGACGGTCGACTGTGTATAAAAACAGGGCGTGGCTTCAACCTATTTCGCCCTTTTTAAGAGAAATAAGTTGTCGTCCTAGAAGCTAAGCCCCTACCAAATTTCACAAGGATAGGTAAATTTTTGTTCGACTTATGGCGTTAAAGGTATCCTAGAAAAATTTAATTAAAAAGGCGGAGCCAAGCCCATTTTGAATTTTGCTTTTATTTTTGTATTTTGTTGCACCATATCATTACTGGGCTTGAATTTTGACATAATTTACTTATATATTGTAAATATATAAAATTTTTTTGTTAAAATTTTACTTAAAAAAAATTTTTTTTTAAAAGTGGGCGTGGTCCTTCTCCGATTTTGCTAATTTTTATTAACAAGCGTACATATAGTAATAGGAGTAACGTTCCTGCCAAATTTCATCATTATATCTTCAACGACTGCCAAATTACAGCATGTAAAATTTTAAATTACCTTCTTTTAAAAGTGGGCGGTGCCACGCCCGTTGTCCAAAATTTTACAAATTTTCAATTCTGCGTTATAAATTCAACTCACCTACCAAATTTCATCGCTTTACCTGTCTTTCGTAATGAATTATTGCACTTTTTCGGTTTTTCGAAATTTTCGATATCGAAAAAGTGGGCGTGGTTATAGTCCGATATCGTTCATTTTAAATAGCGATCTGAGATGAGTGCTCACGAACCTACATACCAAATTTCATCAAGATACCTTAAAATTTACTCAAGTTATCGTGTTAACGGACGGACGGACGGACGGACATGGCTCAATCAAATTTTTTTTCG